>NC_135724.1:910000-1052500 GCF_964656455.1 Halichoerus grypus
AAGACATTAAATGTACATCTCAGACTGATAACCCAGCACAGAGACAGTCTATAGTAATAAAAAATAAGTAAATCAATAAATAAATATAATGCCTAAAACCCCAGCAAGCCCGGAAGAAGGGTGAGAATGGACTTCTAGAGTTACATCATTATACTTAAAAAAAAAAGTGTTCAACAATAACAACGCATTTAAAAAAAAAAAAAAAAAGGATGGCCCATTTATTTATTTATTTTAAAGATTTTATTTATTTATTTGAGAGAGAGAGTGAGAGACAGCATGAGAGGAGAGAGGGTCAGAGGGAGAAGCAGACTCCCTGCTGAGCAGGGAGCCCGATGCAGGACTCGATCCAGGGACTCTGGGATCATGACCTGAGCCGAAGGCAGACACTTAACCAACTGGGCCACCCAGGCGCCCAATATGGCCCATTTAAAGGAAAATTGTAAATCAACAGAAACAACCCCTGAAAAAGACCTGATGTTAGATATACTAGACAAAGACTTTAAAAGGAAGTTATTAAGGATGTTTAAAGAAATGAAGATGTGAAGAATGCCAAGAAAACAATGTGTGAACGAAACGTAAATATGAATAGACAGAAAACCTAAACAGAAACCAGAAGAAAGTCAAGAGCTGAAAAGTACGATGACTGAAATGAAAATTTCCCTAAAGAGATTCAAGGCAGATCTAACCACGCAGAAGAATCAGCAAACCTGAACACAGAACAATGGAAATGACCAAGTCTGGGAAACAGAATGAAAACAGGTGGAGGAAAATTAAAAGGGTCTGAGGGAGTGCAGGACACCAAGGTACAAACCAATGTATGTATTGTGGGAGTCCCAGAAGTGGAAGACAGAGTGAAAAGGGCAGAGAGAATATGTGAAGAAGTAATGGATGAAAACACCCCAAATCTGATGAAAGACATGCATGTAAACAGTGAAGAAGCTCAAGCAAATCCAAGGAAGATGAACTCAAAGAGACCCACATAGAGATACATTATAATATATAACAAAGACAAGGGCTCCCAAGGTGGTTCAGTCATTAGGCGTCTGACTTTTGTTTCGGCTTAGGTCATGACCTCAGGGTTGTGAGACTGACCCCCACACTGGACTCCACGATCGGCATGGAGTCTGCTTGAGATTCTCTCGTTCTCCCTCTGTCCCTCCCCATCACATGTTCTCTATCTCTTTCTCGAAAATAAATAAATAGGGTAGCTCTGTTTTTAATTTTTTGAGGCACCTCCACCCTGTTTTCCAAAGTGGCTGTACCAACTTGCATTCCCACCAACAGTGTAAGAGGGTTCCCCTTTCTCCACAACCTCTCCAACATTTTGTTGTTTCTTGCCTTGTCAATTTTTGCCATTCTAACTGGTGTAAGGTGGTATCTTAATGTGGATTTGATTTAAATTTCCCTGATGGCTAATGATGATGAACATTTTTTCATGTGTCTGTTAGCCATTTGTATGTCTTCTTCAGAGAAGTGTCTGTTCATGTCTATTGCCCATTTTTTTGACTTATTTGTTTTTTGGGTGTCGAGTTTGAGAAGTTCTTTATAGATCTTGGATATCAGGCTTTTATCTATAGTGTCATTTGCAAATATCTTCTCCCATTCTGTGGGCTGCCTCTTTGTTTTGTTGACTGTTTCCTTTGCTGTGCAGAAGCTTTTTATCTTGATGAAGTCCCAATAGTTCATTTTTGCTTCTGTTTCACTAGCTTTTGGAGATGTATCTTGAAAGAAGTTGTGTGGCCAATGGCAAAGAGGTTACTGCCTATGTTCTCCTCTAGGATTTTGATGGATTCCTGTTTCACATTAGCTACCCTATGACCCAGCAATTGCACTACTGGGTATTTACCCCAAAGACACAGATGTAGTGAAAAGAAGGGCCATATGCACCCCAATGTTCACAGCAGCAATGTCTGCAATAGCCAAACTGTGGAAAGAGCTGAGATGCCCATCAACAGATGAATGGATAAAGAAGACGTGGTCCATATATACAATGGAATATTACTCAGCCATCAGAAAGGATGAATACCCAGCTTTTACATCAACATGGATGGGACTGGAGGAGATTATGCTAAGTGAAATACGTCAAGCAGAGAAAGTCAATTATCATATGGTTTCACCCATTTGTGGAATGTAAGGAATAGCATGGAGGACATTAGGAGAAGGAAGGGAAAAATAAAGGGCGGGGGGAATTGGAGGGGGAGACGAACCATGAGAGATTATGGACTCTGAGAAACAAACTGAGGGTTTTAGAGGGGAGGGGAGTGGCGGGATGGGTGAGCCCGGTGATGGGTATTAAGGAGGGCACGTACTGCATGGAGCACTGGGCGTTATATGAAAACAATGAAATCGTGGATCACTACTTCAAAAACTAATGATGTATTGTATGGTGACTAACATAACATAATAAAATAAAATTTTTAAAAATTAAATAAATAAATCTTTAAAAAAAAAAATAAAAGACAAAGACAAAAAGAGAATCTTAAAAGCAGTACGAAAGAAGCAAACCATCACATACAAGGGATCCCCAATAAGGTTATATGCAGATTTTTCATTAGAAATACTGGAGACTAGAAGGCAATGTGCTGATATATTCAAAGTGCTCAAAAACAAACAAACAAACACCCATGTCAGCCAAGAATCCCATATCCAGCAAAACTGTCCTTCAAAAATATGGGTAAAATCAAGACAGTCCCAGACAAACAAAAGCTTAGAGAGTATGTGTCCACCAGACCTTTCCTGCAAGAACTGTTCAAGGGAGTCCTGCAGGTGAAAGAAGAGGATACAGTAACTCAAAACTACCTGGGGAAATAAAGATCTCAAGAACGGTGAGTATACAGGCAATTATAAAAGCAAATATTATTGTAACAATGGTTTGTAACTGCACTTTTTGTTCTCTACATGACTTAAGAGACTAATACACAAAACCTAGTATTGTTGTAATTTTGGTTTGTAACTCCAAATCTTGTTTTCTACATTAAGAGGCTGGTGCATTTAAAATAAGTATTCGTTTACATTTTTAGGCACAGAACGTATAAAGATGTAATTGTGTGACATCAGCAAACAAAAGGGGTGGGGATAGAGCTATAAAGGAGCATAGCCTTTGTATGTTATTCAACTTAAGTTGGTATAAATTCAAATTAGAGTGTTATATCTTTAGAATGTTAAATGTAATTCCCATGGTAACCACAAAGAAAACTGCTATAGAATATGCACAAAAGGAAATGAGAAATTTAAACATTTCCCTACAAAAACCAACTAAACACAATAGAAGACAGTAATGTAGGAAATGAGGGACAAAAAAAAAAAAAAAAAAATATATATATATATATATATATATATATAAGGCACACAAAAAATTGAACAATGACAGAAGTTAAGTCCCTTCTTTTCAGTAATTACTTCAAATATCAATGGATTAACTCAACAATCAGAAGACAGAGATTGGCACAATGGATAAAAATACATGATCCAACTGTATACTGTCTACATGCTCAGACTCACTTTAGATCCAAAGACACCAAGAGGTTGCAAGTGAAAGCACAGGAGGAGATATTCCATGGGAATAGTAAGCAGAAGTGAGCAGCTGAGGCTATACTAATATCAGACAAATTAAATGTTAAACCAAAAAAGGTTATAAGAGACATTATATGTTAATTAAATGTTCAATAAGGCAGGAAGATATGATTATAAACAACTGTGCATCTAATGAAAATCTGTAAAAATAGACGAAGCAAAAACTGATAGAATTTAAGGGAGAAATAGCTCAACAGTAATAGAGACCTTAATATTCCACTCACAATTATGGCTAGAACAACCAGACAGAAGTAAGTAAAGAGAAAACTTGGCAAAATAAGCCAACTAGATCTAACAGACATGCAGAACATTCCACCCCAAAACAGCATACACATTCTTCCCAAGTGCACATGGGACATTTCCCAGGACAGACCTTATGTTACAAATTAAGCCCCAACAGATCATCATACAAAGTATCTACTCCAACCACAATGAGATAAAGATAGAAATCAGTAACAGAAAATTCACAGAACTGTGGAAATTCAACAACACTTTTAAACAACCAATGGATTACAAAGAAATCACAAAGGAAATTAAAAGATACTTAGAGACAAATGATAAAAAACTTGTGAGGTGCAACATAAGTGGTGCTAAGGGGGAAATTTAAAGCTATAAATGCTTATATTAAAAAAGAGGAAAGATCTCAAATCGATGACCTAACTTTACAACTATGGAACTAGAAGAAGAAGAATAAACTAAACCTAAAGCCAGCTGAAGGAAGGAAAAAATAAAGATTAGAGCAAAGATAAATGAAATAAAGAACAGAAAGACAATTTTAAAAGTGAATGAAAGCAAAAGTTCGTTCTTTGAAAACATCAACAAAACTGGCAAACCTTTAGCTAGTTGGACTAAGAAAAAAACAAAAAAGAAGACTCAAATTACTAAATTCAGAAACCAAAGTGGGAAAATATTACACTTCAATGGAAATAAAAAGGATTAAAAGAGAATACATTAGTACCCATGTGGCAAGAAATTGGATGAATGGATGAATTTTTAGAAACACAAAACCTACTAAGAGTAATCATGAGGAAATAGAAAATCTGAATAGACCTATATCTAGTTAAGAGACTGAATCAATAATAAAAAATCCGACAGAGAAAAGCCCTGGGTCCAATGACTTCACTGGTGAAATCTACCAAAAATGTAAAGAAAGACTCACATCAATCCTTCTCAAGCTTCCAAAAAATTAGAGAAGGGACATCTCCTAACTGACTCTATAAACCCAGCACAACCTTGATACCAAAGCCAGACACAGACATGACAAGAAAAATAAAGATCAACATTCTTTATGATCACTGATGCAAAAATCTTGTAATACTAGCAAACAGAATTTAGCAAAATATTAAAAGGATTATACACTATGACCAAGCAGAATGCAAGGTTGGTTCAACATGTAAGCCAATCAATGTAATACATTACATTAACAGAATGAAGAAAAAAATCCACATGATTATCTCAACTGATGCAGAAAAAGCAAATATTCAATATGCTTTTGTGATTAAGGGAAAAAAAGCAAAAGCATTCAATGAAACTAGGAAAAGAAGGGAACTACAGGGGGGTCTGGGTGGCTCAGTTGGTTTAAGCGCCTGCCTTCGGCTCAGGTCATGATCTCAGGGTCCTGGGATCGAGTCCCACACTGGGCTCCCTGTTCGGTGGGGAGCCTGCTGCTCCCTCTGCCCCTCCCCCTGCTTATGCTTGCTCTGTCAAATAATTTAAATAAAATCTTAGAAAAAGGGAGGGGGATCTACATCAACATAACACAAGCCATACATGAAAAGCCCACGGCGAGCATCATACCAGATGGTGAAAGACTGAAACCTTTTTTTTTTTTTTTGGTCAGGATGCCCATTTTCACTATGTCTATTCAGCTTAGAACATAGTACTGGAAGTTCTAGCTACAGCAATTATGAAAGAAAAAGAAAGTTACCCTTCCCTAATACCACATATAAAAATAACTCAAAATGAATCAAAGACCTAAATGTAAGTCTTAACAACAAAACCCTTGGAAGAAAACATCGGACAAAAGCTTCATGACACTGAATTTGGCAGTGATTTCTTGGATATGACACCAAAGGCAGAGGCAGGAAGAGAAAAAACAGACAAATCGAACCTCATGAAATTTTTAAATTGTGTGCATCAAAAGACACTATCCAGAGTAAAAAGACAACCCACAGAATGGGAGAGAATATCTGCAAATCATAGATCTGACAAGGGATTAACATCCAAAATATAAAGAGAACTCCTGAAACTCATCACCACCACCAAAAAAAAAATTCAAAAATGGGAAAAAGACTGGAATAGACATTTCTCCAAAGATATATAAATGGACAAAAAAGACATGAAAAGATGCTCAAGATCACTAATCATTGGGGAACAGCAAATCAAAACCACAATGAGGTCCCACTTTACACCACACACTCATGAGGATGGCAATGCTCAGAAGAGGAGAAAACAGAGGATGTGGAGAAATGGGACCCCTGTGCGCTGTTGGTGGGAATGTAAAATGGCGCAGCTGCTGTGGGAAACGGTATGGCGGGTCCCCAAAAAATTGAAAACGGAATTACGATCTGATCCAGAAATTCCACTTGTGGGTATGGACCCCCCCCAAAATGGAAAGGAGGGTCTCGAAGAGATGTTTGTACCTCCATGTTCGTAGCAGAATTATCGCCGATAGCTACCACATGGAAGAACCCAATGTCCATGGATGGATGGATGGATGGATGGATAGGCAGAATGTGGCCTATCCACCTAATGGAATATTACTGAGTCTACTGCACCTGCTACAACACAAATGATCCTTGAGGACCTGGTGCCGAGTAAAACAAGCCAGTCCCAGTAAGACAAACACTGCAGGATTCTAGTTACATGAGGTACTCAGCCAAAAACATCTCAGAGACAGAAAGGAGAATGGTGCGTGCCAAGGGCTGCAGGGGGCAGGTAGGGGGAGTTGAGTGTTTAATCGGGACAGAGTTTCAGTTTTATGAGGTGAACGGTGGTGATTCCTGCACAACATAATGAACGTATTTACTGCCTCTGCACTATACACTTAAAAATGTTTAAGATGGTAAATTTTATGTGTATTTTACCATAACAAAGTGAAAAAAATTACAAAACATATGGGAATACTTAAAAAAATGAAATTATAAGTGGAAAGAATGCCTTTAATCAATTCATTTTTAAGATATTTAACTTTAATATAAATAAAATAATTTCAAATTTGCATTAAACCACTATATGTTCTATTTCTTTCAGGCAGCAAACTAAAATTTTATCTTCCAATATGTAACTTAATAACAACCACAGCCCTCCTGGAAAAGTATAAAATATTATCACAGATAAATTATAAATTAACCACATCAACCTCTACTTAGTGGCTATCGTAGAATATCCTCTCCTCGCCTTTTGCTAAGGAGAAGGGTTATGTTTTTCAAATGTACCTTTATTCACGGGAGAAAAAAAGTGTATCTGTGAACATTTTAAAACTAATACATATCTGTATCTATCTCTATAAAGGCAACATTTGTATTTTTCTTTAAAATTATTATTATACTAGATATTTTTCATTTAAAAAAAGTTCACAGATAAGCTGTATGTTAAGAACTACTGTGTACAGATCTCAAGCATGGCCACACGTCATTATCACAATAACAATAACGCACACTCTGGTTTTATCTTTACATTTTAATGTGTATGTTTAAACACAAAAATATTTCAAATCTGGGAACTTTTCGCCTTGATCTGAAGACATGGTCTATACAGCATTCTTGCAATTTTGATTATGGAGTGTTTCTAGAATAGAGAATTACAAAAGCCCAGAGCCCTGCCCCTGGAAGTAACCCAGGGAAGATTTCAAGTGTGCTGGCATATTGCCTGAATGTGCCACTGTCCTGAGTGGCACGAGTCTCTCTTCTCTAACGCCCCCTCCACGGAGAACTGCATTTTAAGATCAGAGAAATAAAAGTAACTTGGGAAGGAGGAAAGAAACTGAAATTTTCAAACATGCGTGTAAGAAACAGAGGTTTGTGCTACTGGTGTTTTCTTTCCGTTCACTCATCAAACCATTTTTTTTTTTTTTTTTAAGATTTTATTTCTTTGAAAGAGAGAGAGACAGAGAGCACAAGCAGGGGGAGGGTCGGAGGGAGAAGCAGGCTCCCCGCTGAGCAGGGAGCCTGACATGGGACTCGATCCTGGGACTCCGGGACCATGACCTGAGCCGAAGGCCGAGCCCCTTAACCGACTGAGCCGCCCAGGCGACCCTCATGAAATCATTTTCAATGATATAAATTCTGGCCGTTTTGCTAATTACTTGGAAGACACTTGCTAGATATTTGGTTCTCTGATTTATTTGTGAGGCACAACATCTAAACCAATCCTGACAAGTTTCCAAAATATTTCCCCTAGTATTGCAAATACTGATCAGGTGAAAAGCTGTCATTTAAATTGAATTCAAGGGAAGGGCCTGGCACACGGCTGCCTCGTGGACACGGGACAGCAGGACCAGCCGCTGCTCAGCCTCCGGCGTTCCAAGCACCGGACGGTCAGCAGTTAACTCCTCGGACCACACCCGTCTGCCCGCGCAATGCCGTCAGTGCCCTAAAGAGAAAGCTACCACTCGACAGACGAGACAGGCTTCGTCATCTGACCGCCATTCAGTGTTCAAAACACAGGTGGGTGCTCCTTCGTGGAAATCAACCCACTTTAAGAATAGAGAGGGGTATGTAACGGAACTGTGCCTCAGGTACGTCCTGTGGGAAGAGGAGAGTTCATTCTACTCTTTCCAACAGGCACTCGGTACCTAAGCAGAGCCCACAGCCCGTGTTAGAGGCGGGGGCCAGGAGGACAGCTGAGACCGCCTTTCACCGCAGTTGTCCCTGGTCCTAGTGCAAGAGCCAAGAACGGACACACACAGTGACAGGCAGTGGGCCAGCGGCACACACACGGACGGGCAGGAGTGCAACGGCAGCAAAGAACAGAAAAGAGAAGGAAGTCTTCTCAATATCAGTTCTTAAACTGGGTCTTAAAATCCAGGAGCTCCACAGACGGCCCTTGATGCAAGGGATCTGTGGACCACGGCCCCACGCACGGCCGAAGCTCTGCTTCTGGACACACACACGCTTTCCTTTTCATCTCACAGTCGCTCTGAAGTTACTGCTTCAAATACAGTTTGTCAAGGAAAATCTGTTCTACACTTCGCTGCATTTAGTAGGTGTAGCTGGAAAAACCTACTGATAATTACATAACGGCATCAATATACAAAATACTATGGAAAAGTATTCTTTAAGAAGAAAAAACATTAGGCTTCCACTATCCCACTAAAAATGTGTTTCTGGGAAACAACCTGAAGAGTCAGAAGAGTAACACTAGTGTTTCTGTCAGAAGCCTGTCACACTCCAGAGCACTTGTAACCACTTCAGTTTACACAGCTTCCCAGCAATGGTGACCACGGGCTCACAAACGTTCAGACACAGCCGGCCCCCGACGGAGCTCCCGCACGGCAGCCGGCGCAGAGTCAGGGGCGTCTTCCCCGCACAGAGCAGTATTCAAGTACTGCGCCGTGCGCTCCAGTCCCCCACGGGGAAGGCCAGGCCAGGCAGCTGCCGCTTGGGCCTCTGTTTATAACCAAAGCAGCTGTTCAGAGCAGAGGTAACAATCACCCGAGCAATAAATGCTCAAGAAGACGGAGTTTCCCTTTGACTTTTATGATTTTACAGAACAGAGCATCAACATTCAAAAGAGAAGTACGTGGCCTCTCCGCTCAACTGTTTTGTACTTGAATTTATTTACAGCTGAACCAACATGTCCAATTTCTGATCCACTGAGAGACGGTCTTAGAACCCAACCCTGACAGACACTGTTGGACAGAGAACCACCTGTGCAGACCCGCTCCCATTTCCCAAATACGGTCCACATGGCTCACCTTTCAATTATATGTTAATCTAGGAGGTACAACCACAACCTAGCAAATGGAGTATATAATTTGGATAAAACCTGCCAGTTGTTGACTCACACACTTATCATTTAAAGTACGAAACAAATAAAATGATTCTCTAATGTGAACTCTGAATTATTTTCATGTATCGTGGCAATTTCCATGCTTCTCTCCC
This sequence comes from Halichoerus grypus, assembly GCF_964656455.1. NCBI lineage: Eukaryota > Metazoa > Chordata > Mammalia > Carnivora > Phocidae > Halichoerus > Halichoerus grypus. Next base: position 919,678 of record NC_135724.1, read on the forward strand.
CCCGACCCAGACTGTGAGCTATGTAACTGTGGTGTTGACCTGGATCTTCCGAGCACCAAGCACAGAGTAGGCACCCATATTTGCCCAGTAACTGAAGAAATCAAAGAGTAGAAACACGTGGAGCTCCCCCTCTACTTTCCAGCGCCCCTTGTCTTTGCACTGCGCGGGAAGCCAGCCGTCGGCTGTTGTTCTAAGCTGAAGCACTCCCTTAGGCCAACCTGCCTGCAGCTGCCCATCATCACGTGACCACAAAAGTACAAATGAGTACAATTTTATGAGTTTGAAACTCTTCCTAGGGGTCCCTACATATGGACATCTAAACATTAATGCACACATATCCTTTAGTACAACATTTTCCCACTGTCAAACTCCAAGAAAATAAGGCATTAAAAAATATACATGGGGCAGCTGGGTGGCCCAGTCGATTAAGCATCCGACTCTTGATTTCAGCTCAGGTCATGATCTCAGAGCCGTGAGATCAAGCCCTGTGTCAGGCTCTGCACTCAGCAGGGAGTCTGCTTGAGGTTCTTTCCCTCTCCTTCTGCTCTTCCCCCCACCACCCCACTTGTGCTCTCTCTCTCTCGCTCATTCTGTAAAATAAATAAAATATTTTAAAATAGTAAATTTTATAAGCCTTTCTATTATTATAAGGCTTTCTAAACTGCAAGTAAAAGGTTCAATACAATTTCATTTTAGAAACTTAAGTTGGTTCTCCCATTACTTTTCTACAACTATTTAATCATGTGAATTCATTTTGTCTATTTCTAGCACAATTATGTATTGAAGAACACACAGTATATGCAGTTTCTTTTCAATTCTGTAATAACAATGATGGACTTTAAACATTAAACTTTTTCTAATATTAAGAAAATTATTGTAAAAGATAGCTCTTTACCAATCTCATATAGTACAGAATAAAGATTGGGAAGATGGGAAAGAAATTATCTCTAAGTAACTCTGTCTCTGGGTTTCCTTCTCCTTAATGTTTACACAGTTTGCAAAGATGAAATCTGCTCTGGGGAGGGAGAAAGCAAAATGTCACCATGTGAAGCTGTTTTCACAATAGTGCACCCCTCTTAACAAACAATAGAGATCTGCTTTTTAGAAAGGGAGTATTTTGATTGGAAAAGACCTGAACAATGATGAGTGTGCTATGGTTTGCAGAAGAAATGACAGCAGAAAGTGCATATAAAGAACATTAAATGGGAAGGCGATGTTAAAGGCCTAGAACACTGATAATGTTTCAAAGTGGCTAGTTTTAAACTCTAAACTTCAGGGAGAAGTGCTAGGTCCTGAACAATAAGCAAATCAATTCTATCAATAATAATAATATGAATCATTTATATTACTCGGAATGTCATATAATGAGCAGCTGAGGTTATCCTGACATTATAGGGTAAGCAGAAGCAGACATTATTCACAATGTGCATAGTTAGACGCTGCTCAGGCAACAGAACACATAATACATGTATTGCCACAGGACACCTGAATTAATTTGCTCTGATTCTTATTTACTTACTTAGGCTGATCTACAATATGTACGCTCTCCTTTGTAGTTCATCCTCTAGAAAAGGAATATATGCAGATGTCACTTCTTTAAATGCTCACTTAATACTGATGATTTCCACTTTCTAGTTAGAAAACCAGTTATTCAGCATGGTTTTTCCTTTCCTCCTTTTTGAAAGACGTACACAAAAAATAAAGCTTTTTCTCCTAAAATAATCCAGAATTCACTATGAATGTATTTAAAAGGAGTGAAATAAAATCTTGTTAGAAACACCAAATGGAGGCCACGAAAGCCCAGGCAGCTGGACTGTTCCCATCAAGAACGTGCAGTAACTCACACGAGATAAATATAAGTTCAGAGAACTCCAAAGCCTCCATCAGATCCAAATCCCGAGAGAAAATCCTTGTGCCCTGTCCTGGCTCTGGAGCTGACTGTGCCACGTGGGGTACTTTTCCTCCCTACAGAAACTGGAGCTCACAGTGTTTTCCTTCTCCCCTGTGTGCTGCGTGCACGAGCTACAGGCAGCCCAAGCTACCTGCACCTGACCGGTATGGTTTGGGGACGCAGTGGGGCGGGAGCAAATTCAGGTGACTGCCTTCATCCCAAGCAAACCGGAAGTCTAGAGGACTCTTTTACATACACCAATATTACAATCTCTCTTCTAAGCTGAAAATCCTTAAATGGCTTCTTCCTTCTTCTGACGAGACCTTCAGGAAGGAGCCTGGCTACCCCTCCCCCACACCTGCACGCTCACTCACATAAGTCTCACATGCTCAGCCACGCACACAGGTCACGCACTGCCCCGTGCTCAGGCACGCACTGTGTGAACTGCGCTCTGCAGCCTGGCTGTGTTCAGCCAAACTCCTGCGCCCTCGCACTGACTTCAGGGGGATTCCACACATTGTCTAGCAGACATTTCCAACTCTTAGCAAGTGATAAGCAATATCAATCTGTGAAACAGAAAGGAAGTAAGCAAATAATATTCCAAAATATTAATAGTGGCTAAGTTAATAACTTTTTTTTTTTTTTTTTTTTTTTAAGATTTTATCCATTTTTTTGACAGAAGAAAGATTTGAGAGCGCACAAGCAGGGGGAGCGGCAGAGGCAGAAGGAGAAGCGGAGCCTGATGTGAGGCTCAATCCCAGGACCCTGGGATCATAGCCTGAGCCAAAAGCAGACACTCAACTGACTGAGCCCCCCAGGCGCCCCCTAAGTTAATAACTCTTACCGTACTAAGGAAGCCCTTTGGAAAGGCTTTTTCTCAAATATGCTAAATTGTCTTTAATTAGAAGATGCTTTTTTCATAAATATTTTTACAAAAACACATGAAGATCTTGGTTTTCTCTCCAGACCTCATTATACACTGCCTCATCTCCCTCATCTGTTTCCATGAACACCTTGAACATACTGTTACTGAAGCACTCGTAAAAATAAAGTTACAAAGTAATGGCCAATGACTATCTCCTCCACAGGCATCCTCATTTTTACATCCCCATAATTTCCTCATTATCTGGCATTAGCAAGTGCTTTCTCAAATGATGACAACAGCTCACTAATCCTGGTACGTGAACAAGAGGGAAACGAAGCAGACTATACCAACAGAAATCTGCAGCAATTAAAAGTAAACTATAGTCATATACTAAAACCCCTTAAGTATTATATATATATATTTTTTTTTTTTTTTTTAAAGATTTTATTTATTTATTTGACAGAGAGACAGCGAGAGAGGGAACACAAGCAGGGGGGGTGGGAGAGGGAGAAGCAGGCTTCCCGCTGAGCAGGGAGCCTGACGCAGGGCCCGATCCCAGGACCCCGGGATCATGACCTGAGCCAAAGGCAGACGCTTAACGACTGAGCCACCCAGGCGCCCTTCTTATTTTTTCTTTAAGATTTTATTTACTTATTTGACAGGGAGAGACACAGCGAGAGAGGGAACACAAGCAGGGGGAGTGGGAGAGGGAGAAGCAGGCTTCCCGCGGAGCAGGGAGCCTGACGTGGGGCTCGATCCCAGGACCCCGGGATCATGACCTGAGCCAAAGGCAGATGCTCAACCGACTGAGCCACCCGGGTGCCCCCAAAAACCCCTTAAGTATTATAAAGCATTTATAATATCAGCTGTTAAAATCAAAAGTTACTGAGTCCTCCAAATCTGATCGGAGAGTCATCGGGGAGAAGGGACTTCAAGTCCCACGATCGTGCGAAGAATCAGATGAAGCACACACGTGTACGTGAGCAGAGGCACAGCCATCCAGTCAGTACGAACCAGGAAACACTGTGGACACCACAGTGTATTAAATCCTATCCAAACTCACACTGAACTAGTGAAAGTACTCCATCTTACTGACTCCTAGTATTTTCAGGGAGAAGGACCTTCTCCAGGGTGAGTATGCTAAACAAAAACACTGTACTGAGTGTATCCCACAGAGACTGGATGTGGGAAAATTTAAGAACCTGAAACATTCTCTAGGCTTTCCCTTTTCCGTTCAAAGCTTCTGTTTTCATTTATTCAAAGTTAAGGTTTGCTGTTTTTAACTTATATACACAATGAATATATTTGTATTTAACAAAAGATTTAACTTACCCTGGTAAATGTGCCTTCAAAACTATGAATATCCAGTTGTGGCTTCTGAGCATAAACATAAGCACTGATTGAAAAAAGGTCCTGGAATACAGAATATCTGAATTAATTACATTATAATTAGACAAAATTACTTGGAAATTTTTCAATCACCAAACTAATATTTTTCATACGTTATTTACCAAAAGTGATGGTTGGTTTTCCTATATTTTGTGTGCCAACACTATGTTAGGATGGAGGAGAACTAAGGGAAATAATTTTTAAGCTCAACAGAGGTGTGGCAATTTCTCTTGGTTCTAACAGACTGCTGCTTAACAATAGGTGCACCTGGGAGCTGCTCAAAAGCTCCATGCTGCCTGGGGCTGTCCCAGATTCCAAGTTTAAAGGTGGAAATACACTTCGTGGAGTTCTGCCATACTGTGTATGAGTATTCAGAAGTTACATGGGTACCCAAGAATTTAGTGGGATTTAAGTAATCCTCACAATTCCGCATAAGTTCTATAAAACAATTTAGCAAATTCCTAAATTTACTTCCATGTTTTTCTTCTAACAGCTACTGCATTTGCCATAAACAACTGACTTCCTTGAAGCTATAAAACATACTGCATTTCTCCCATGTGCCTGAAGCACATCCCCATGATCTATATTTATAAAATTGTACAGGAAGGCTTTAACTATTCACACATCACAGCAACTTTCCCAGAACTAGCTCTGAAGTAGAAGAAAAGTGGTTTAGGTTACCCCACTCACGGGCAACAGGTAAATGCTTAAACAGTAAGTCTCCAGACATGACACTGAAGCACCTTATTTTAAGACAATTTATAAAAGTACATCTGCTGATTTAGAAATTTTAGTTTTTAAAACTCTATATAATTTTATTAAAATAATGTTATAATAGGTGAAAATGTATTGATAACAAATTTTACTTTTTTAATGGTGCATGATTATTTTTACCAGGAGATCACAAAGAATTTATAATACCGAAAAGTTCCTTGCCTGTATGGACTTTAACCACAACACCCACACGGGATTCTGACTGTACTTACTGCCTACTGGACAGCCCACGGGCGAGTGACTTCCCATGTCTTCTGTGTGGTGATCCCACATGTCCCAGCGTGACCAGCGTGTAACTGACATTTGGAGACAAAACTCCAAAGCACACAGGTAGGAAGCATACCTGAGTTCACGCAGGGAGGATGCAAATGATCATGTGGATGTAGAGTGACCTACTAAATTTGTTATAATCTAAATATGCTCCCGTATTTTTCAAACTGATTCATGTGGACACAAATAATATTCTAAGTGGGTGAGTTACATCCACGAATGGAGATTATACTGGAGCCTTTCAGAGTAAACTATTAGAAGTCTTTTAGTTCTTGGTATTTCAGTTGTTTTTAAAAAATATATTCTTAATTGGCTATCAGAAAGCTGGACAAGTACAATGCTATACAGAAGTTTAAGAAATCTGTCCTTATTACAGGCCTGAAATTTAAACAAGACCCGCATCAGCGAGGAGGTAAAGAACCCCAGCCCGCTGTGTCCCCATGCTCCTCGCCAGGGCTGCTGCCTGCCTGCCTGCCCTCAGGACCCTGAAAAGCCACAGTGCCCTGGCCCATGTGCTGCTCTCTGAAGGAAGACTAGGATTCCTTTTCCGTTTCATTAGTAATCTACACATTAACAACGGGCATCACGTACACCTGAAGATAACTGAAGGCGCTCAACTGGAAAGTGAAAAGAGACTTCTAAGTTTAAGGTAAATTCTGTAATACAAATGCAGGTTTGATACAACAATCTAGTGACTACTGAAAAAACTAATGGAAAAAGAGAAAACTAGCCACTCACACAAGAACTCGTCAGACTCAAGCTCACTGCACAGCAAGGTAAAAGCTGTGGATGGACGGCCAAGCTGATGTCTGAACAGGGTGGGCTTCCCAATGTGTCCTGAGAAACAGGCGCCCCTCCCCCCATCTCCGCCGTCCCCTCAAGCCCTCCGTGGAGCAGGGCTGATGCTGCGCCTTCGCACAGCTCTCACAGCATGGCCTGAGGGTCACATCATCCGGAACCCTGGACTCACAGACCCCAGATGCCTGCACCTGACTCTAAGCTGGACCCTGTGTGGTCTACCAGGGCTGTTTCAAGCACGGCAGGATCAGCGCCAAGCTGAGTGCAGGAACAGGCTCACAAACAGAGCTGGGGCCTGCAACAGGTGCAAGACTCACACCCCCTGGAGGGAAATTAACCATTGAAACAACCCGGATGCTGGCTGGGCCATCTGGTTTACCTGAGCTGCCCACAATCAAGGGCCCATGCTCTGATGGGCCATATGAAATCAAGATGCTAGGGGTACCAACTTGTGACCCCTGCCCAAAGCTGCAAGAGGGAGGCCCATCCCATCCTGGTGACCCCTCCACAGTCCCATCTGTCTCGGGAGTGTCTGGTTGCTGTTAACTTGTAGTTGGCATTCCAGATCAGCTGCAGTTTGCAACAGTGGACCACGAGCCTGAACCCACTTCCCTCACCTCCCCCCTGTATGCACCTTAGAGTAAGGTAGTTTGATTAGTAAGTGCCGCTACCCCAGAAAGTACATGATCTCTTGTGGGCCATTCCCCAGATAAATGATGGGGACAAAAGCAGTGGTGGGGTATGTAAAGCCATTCTGAAATGGTTTGAAGATTCAGATTTCCTCTTGACCAATTCCTAAACATGGTGTGTCTTCAGGATTAAGTTGTATAAAAATATTTTCCTGTATGGGGAACCTGGGTGGCTCAGTCTCTTAAGAGCCTGACTCTTGATTTCGGCTCAGGTCATGATCTCAGGGTCATGAGCCTGCTTAAGATTCTCTCTCCTTCTCCCTCTGCCCCTCTCCCCCCACCCCCCACACACACTATCTCTCTTTCTCTAAAGAAAAAAATAATTTCATGTAAAAAATGCTTTGTGTTTTTTTTTTTTTAAAGATTTATTTGAGAGAGAGCAAGAGAAAGAATGAGCAGGGGTGGGGGGAGAGGCAGAGAAAGAATCTCAAGAGGACTCACCGCCAAGCATGGAGCCCGACGTGGGGCTCGATCTCATGACCCTGAGGTCCCTCGATCCCTCGATCTCATGACCTGAGCCAAAACCAAGAGTCGGACACTCAACCGAATGAGCCACCCAGGCGCCCCAAATGTTTTGTGCTTCTTGCATAAAACCCTTTCAGCTGAAAGTCTGGGAAGACAACGTGAGGACTCCTGGTGGCACAACACTGGGGAGGAGCAGAGGAAGGAGGGCACCTCTGCTTCTCACAACTGTCGGCAGGCTCTCCAGTCCAGCAGGAAACCCTCCTGCTGCCAGTGATTGGCATCTGAGATTCAAAGGGGCTGCCGGGCCTAGAGCACGTCTGGCACCTGGGATTTCTCACTTGGACATGGTGGTAAAAGGTGAATGGTACTGTTTTAACGGGATCTGGCCAGGGCCTATAAAGGGCAGACCTGGCAGCAGGCGTGCAGACCGGTCTCACCCGGCTGGGTGAGGTCCCAGAACAACAATACTGCTAGCACTTCTCCTGTGAAGACGCCTTGGCCAAGGCAGTGGGCTGTGCAGAAATAGGAACGCAGACTTGAGAAAGGCCTGCTCACAAGCAAGGCTGGCCCTTGGGTGAGGTCTAGAGATGTGGATTTCAGGAGCGTTCCCACCATTCCCAGATAAGAAAGACTCACTGTGCCTGAACAATTTATTCAAGCAACGTGGTTTATATCGAACATATGCTTCCTTCTGGGAGTCTGGCACCTTGGCATGTGCCAGCCAGAGGAATGCCTCCATGAGTCTCTCCTGTGTTTCCTTGGTGGGCACCATCTCACTTGTGTTCTCGTAACGTGCTGCTGGGGGTGTACAGCGCGTCCTGTGGGAGTCCACTGGGAGGCGCTCCGCAACCGTGCGCCTTGCTTCCTCCAGATTCACCCCAGGGCCTTTCACTCGGCTGTCTGTGCCCTGTGTCCTCTTGCTAGAATAAATCATGGTCATGAGGAAGACTATGTGCTGAGTCCTGGGGGGGTCCTCCTAGGTAATCATTAAAACTGGGGGTGGTCTTGAAGGTCCCTCAAAACAGAGAGTTTACCATTTTTATAGTTCTTGTTTTCATTTTTTGTTATCTGTTTTATTTTGGTTTTGCCTCAGAACAAATGTTTTAGCATGGCTTCCACACTTCGAAAAATCACAGACTTGAAGGCATGAAGACCCAGAGGCCAAAGATGGGGGTAACCACAGCAGCTGAGAAGCGACGGGGGACGTGGAGACCTGAGGTGGGAGAGTGCCTTGGAGGGGCCCTAACTCTGGCATCCTCTCACCCCGACCCCACATGCCCCACATGCGGGGTGGCTTTCTAGCAGTCCAGCTGAAAGAAGTGAACAAAGACCCCAACTGCAGGGAAGATAGAGCTCAGAGTTCGACTTCAGCCCAGTGAACTACCAAGTAGAACAAAATCAAATTCAAAAAACAGTACTCTTCAGAAGAACATAAGCCAATCCAGAGTGTCTATAATGTATCATTAGAAATGCTGAAGACACCATCCAAACTTCTAGATGTATGAAGACATAAGAACACAAGATCCATATTCAGGAAAGAATTCAATCAATAAAGGCTAATTCAGAGATGACCAGATATCAGAATTAAGAAATGAGAATTTCAAAGCAGTTTCAACATCTCAAAGAATTAAAGGAAAATATTCTCCTAAAGAATAAACAATGGGAAACCACAGTACAGAAAAAAATATATATTTAAGGAAAAAGAACAAAATGGAAATTCTAGAATTAAAAAAATACAGTATCTGAAGTAAACTTATTAGATGAACTTAACAGGAGATTGGAGATGAAAGAACAGAGTCAGTGAACTTGAAGAAAGATCAAGAGATAATGAATCTGAAGACACAAAGAAAAAAGATTTAGGAAAGGATATGGTTGCAGTACCACTAACAGGGTATCAAGAGATCTAACATGCTTACAATTGGGTTCCTGGAAGGAGTGGAAAAAGAATGGGGAAGGAAAACTATTTGAAGAAATAATGACTAAAAATATGCAAAATATGTTGACAGCCCAGACAGATGCATGAAGCCTAGAAAACCCCTAGACAGATAAATAAAATTAAAAAAAAAAAAAAAGAAAGAAAGAAAAGAAAACCCAAAGTAACACTGCTAAAAAACCAAAGAGCAATCTCAAAAATACCCAGAGGAAACGACGTATTACACACAGGGAACAACTATCAAAACAACACTGATTTCTCATTAGAAATAATGGAAGCAGGAGACAGTGGAACAAAATAGAGTGCTATGGGGGGGAACAAATCTGTCATCCAAGAATTCAATATTCAGCAAAAATATCCTTCACAAAAACAAGTGAAATAAAGATATTTTCAGATAAGTAAGAATGAGAATTCACTATAAGCAGACATACACTACAAGAAATGTTAACAGAAATTCTTTAGGCTGAAGGGAAATATTATCCAGTACAAATTCAGTCTTTAGGAAGGAATGGTGAGGAACAAAAATAATAAATCCTGTTTTTCCACTTAATTTTTCCTTAAAATACAGCTAAAACATTGGAACAGTTCAAATGCAGACATAGTGCATATAAACGTACATGCGTACAGAAAGGGCACGTTTTCAGCATAAAGGACAGGTAGGGTAAATGGACCCATCCGATGACAAGGTTCTTACATTTTATGTCAAGTGACACAATTTTAACTTTTCACAGCACACTTTTAGTTAAATGCATATTATGATCTCTAGCAACTGCGAAGAGGTACAGCTAAAAAGCCAACAGATAAAGTAAAACAGAATTCTAAATACATTCAACTAACCTAAAACTGCGAAAGGAATGTCTGAGACACTGGAGCTGTGGGCCGCAGTGGAGGAGACAGCCTGTGAGGGAGGGTCAGGAAGAGAAAGGGCAGGGGGTGGTCTTGCTGCCAAGGTCTCTAAACAGCAGTGTTAGGCCAAAGCGGTGGAAGAATTATCCTTCAACAGAAGAAGGAACCATTCTTCATCATAATAGGTCAAAGGGAGGAAAAATAAATACCAATATGCATAGCACTGGTTCATGTACTGGTGGGAAATAGAAGGAATTTCCACTTGCTATAATCCCTTTCCTCTGTAAGGCAAGCTCATGCGAGGAGGATCACACACCTGCCCTTCTCTCTTCACATGAGCTTACCTTGCAGAGGAAAGGGATTAAGGGCAGGTGTATGAGGAGCACAGGAGAGCTGAGAAGACTGAAAACACTGGCCACTGGTGCTAGGACCGCAGGTGGTCACAGACACGTAACAAGGGCTACAGACGATCTCATCTGTGGTGATGGTTTCAGAGCTGTACTGAAGCGTACAGCTTAATTATGTGCAATTCATTGTCTCCCAACTTGACCTCAACACAAGTGAAAACACACACATAAAGTGATTACAGGTAGTATTAAGGACCGAGCTAGAAATGGTAGTCATCCTTGCATGCTTCCCATCTCTGGCCTACGTTCTCAGAGTTGCAGAACAATCCATCTTCCAGTCCTATTTACGTGTTTTTATTTCAGCAATCATGTCTTTCTAAGAGGTCTACTTTCCATGTGATCTTTTTTCATAGCTTCTGTTTGGACTGTAATATCCCCTCAGATTTCTTAAAATATATTAGAGATTTGTATTTATTCTCTTCTATTCCTGGAAACCCCAATTTATCTAGGCTTGTCTGATCTCCTCTGTTCGTGGGAGCCTCGAATGGTGGGCTGTACATCATGCTCTATCACTTAAAAAAAATATTCTTTCACAGAAAACAAGCAACAGCCTAAAAATGATACAGCTTCCTTCATTTCTAGAAAACATGTATTTCACGGTTTACATTTCATTTATTTCCTACTTTAATCTAGGTGAGTGGGGAGCACACAAATCTTCAAGTGGCTTAGACTTACTGGAAGAACAAGTGTGAAAGATCTGATTCTAATAAAAGTGGCAACCATAACAACCCCAGAGGGAGCATTCTGCTCTGAGGGCAGCAAAATCCTCCAGGAGAACTAACTGAAAAGTTTTAGTGTGCACCACCCAGGAGGAAGTACGAGAGGAAATCAAAGAAACTCACCAGAAGACAAACCAAAGAAACGGTACAGCAGAGACATCCCACATCCCACCATCCTCCCCAGCTCCCGTTAAAGACAGGACTCCCAGGCTTCGATGGCGTTTGGCCCCCGCTGCAGAATGCAGCCCTCCCTCCGCATTCTCTCCAGCCAGCTCTCGCCGCGTGGGGTGGAACATGACGAGACGCGCTATGGCAGGAGGGGAGCAGTCACGTGGGACACAGGTGAGAGTCACCTATCAATGAGGACACACACAGCTGCCTTCTCAGCCTCGGACCACCCACCTCTGGGCTGTCAAGTGAGGGGAAAAAACTTCTCTTCTAATTTGTGGTGCATCAGTTCAGGAAACAAAAACCACTCCAGATCTCAGGAGCAGAAAGGGATTTAATATGTGGCGTGAGGTCCTTCCAAAATCACAGGAAGGGATTAGACTCATGACTAAACCTCCAAAAATTACTCTCAGAATATGACCAAAACGGCCCTCTCCATGGGAAATACCCTTGAACTACTGAGTTCAAGACTCACTCACTGAGTCTGACTCCAGGGCACAGAGGCCACTGAGCACACAGCACCGGCCACTCTGCCCGTGACACTGAGGGCGGCCCCTGCCATCAGAGAAGGCCAACAGGGCAGAAGGTGACCTCCTCCCCATTCCTGCCCTAGAAATTCTTTGAGAATCTGACTTGGGAAAGCTCATTCACACACCTTGATCAGGGCCTGGAAAACACACACTGATGAATTTTCAATTTTCTAGAGAACAGAGATGCTACACTGGATAAAGCGTGAACACAGTAGCTCACCACAGCGGGTCTGCTATTGCAGTTCATAGAGTACACATTAACTAATTAAAAGTTATTTTCAAGTTAAGTCAAGCTGGTTTACACAAGAAAAAACACATTGTGTAATAATTGTGGACTTAGGGAAATACAACGAGAATGTTTAATAAGCAGGCAAACGACTTCTGGGATAAGGCAGGTCTAAGAACCCTTCATCATTTAAATATTACCCTGTCGAAGCATTTTTCAAAAAATGAAGCTCTCGCATAACAGACTACCTTTTGATACATGGAAATAAAGAACAATTCTAGCAACAATCCTCATTTCTACATGCACATGAACATTCAGAGGAATGCATTTCATCTAGTATATTAGACATCAAATGACTGAATAATGGCACAATAATGAGAATGTCATTCGAGGCTTTTCACGATAATTTAAAAATCATTCTGAAGTTTTCAATAATGTAGGAAAGCCTCTGCTATTAGGTCAAGGGCAACATTTGTTCGCATTACTTAAAGGTCATTAAAATACATCCTTAATCATAACATGTGGTTCATTACAAACAAAATTGCCTTTCGTTCAATAAAACTAATTAAATGTAAATGGTATTGTTTACTGCTATATGGATCTTTTGAAATAAATCAGCAAGTCATGATTTATTGTGACCTCATTGTTGTTAATAAATTTGCCTGATCACAAAAGCCAGAGACACGTTTCCCGAATAACTACGGGTGCCGGAGAAGCATGCCTTCTAGCCGCCCGTGTGGCAACGAGAAGCCGAGCCTGCCGTCACAGGGTCTGCAGCACAGTTATTATCAAATGGCTTTTTCCAACTTTAATGGATCACATCACGAGATCAGGGAATACAACAAAATCGGAGAGGGTATTCTTGGTGGTATCCTCGGTTCTTTAAGAAAAGGTCTAAGGTTTGCAGGTTTACTCTTTGGTGTCACAATGCTCAACTGATGATGCGACAAACAGGGAAGGACACCAAATATCCCCAAATCCATTACATCAGAGACAGAGAAGTCAAAGTGAGTGACAGGGGAAGAGTAAGCTATTAAATGAAAACCAAATTGCTGTGCCTGAATCCATAATGATATTGGAGCTTTTTTCCCTATGAAATCTATCCATATGTGCCAAATTATATGAAGCTACAAAACTTAAATTGATTAATGAACCAGAAATTCAGTTAAACTCCCTTTTTTCTAGAATATACTGCTTTTTGGTTTTATGGTCATATCAAAACTTAAAATGTTTTCATTTACTAGTTACTTTACCTAAATGCTTACTCAAACTCTCTACCATATCAACCATAAAATTTAAAAATTAGCATTACATGAATTGTATACTGTAACTCTGTAACTGTTTTTTGAAATTTATACACATCTGTCACTAATAAAAATGAAGAAAAGATCCTTATAATATTGAGCATAATAAAATGTCACTTCCTGTGGATCATGGCCAACAGGACACTCAAAGGTACAGATGACAACAGAGTGGGGGTTTTAAATACTCTTCTAGGACATAACTTACATGCAATAAAAGTATACAACTGCGTGCACCTGCACACCCATACCTGTCGATGACATCAGCACAGCCAAACTGTGGGACACCGCCACCCCTCCTCTGCAGGATGTTCCACCCCTGGCCTCCATCGCAGGGTGGACGCGCTTTCCCAGAGTTCTGCATTACCATCGTCACCTCAAGTACACTTACTGGTTTGTGAGCTTGGGATTTTCTTTCAGACACATTCTTTCCAATACAGTGTTTTAACTTTGCACTTTCCTTTCTACCACTCTTAGCAAATTAAAGCTACTACAAATGGTTATCTAGTGCACGCACTTCCAACTGTCCACGCCACAGGCTGGAATTCCTGCAAAGGAGACTCAGGGTGGGGCCCCCATCTGTGCATACAGCAAACAGAAATCTTTCCCAGTCTGCTATGATTCATCATCCTTATCTCCCCCACCCCTCTAAATCCTGGAGGGTTTACTGAGAATGTACGCCAGAAAAAGAAAAACAGGACACAGAGGAGAAACACACAACTGAGAAACAGTAGCACCAACCCCCGAGTCGGCTCAAATCACATCAGGAAGCCAATAGGCTGCAAGAGCATCTCGTGATAAACACGAATCCATTTTCACAAATAGTATGAGAATTGTAAGCTAGATGTCCTGAGTAATACAGCGACAGCACAGCTTGATTCTGCCACATGAAGAAAAGCAGACAAAAACAGGCAGTCTGAGTGAGTCTCGGGAAGAGCTGAGAAAGGGGGGACCGGAGGGTGAATTCGCGGGCTCCAGCACCATTAGGACTGTGTCACACGATGGGATACAAAAGAACCCACTCAACACTCACTCCTCCGACAGTCCTGCAGCCGCACAGACGTAGTGACGTCATGAACCTTCCTTCTCCGGGACTCCCTGTGCAAGGGACGCTTCAGTAACTATAATACCATAAATACTAATGACCAGCCTCTCATTTCCTACTGACAAACCACTTAAAGTGGTTAAGATGATAATATTGGTAGGGGAACAGCCGTCTGATCACAACAAAAAACCCATAAGCATAAAGGAAAACAAATAATTACCTAAATAAAATTTAAAATATTTACATGGCAAAAGATATTCTAAGGCAAGAAGTTCAGAAGCAACACACACCTGGCAAAGGTAGGGAGACAGGCGCACTCACGCGCTGATGCTGACAGTTGAGAACGGTGGGACCAACTGAGGGCGATCTTAAATCTTTGCTAAAACAGTGAGCTCTTCAGTGCGTGGTGCTGCTTGGCTAACAAGCTGTTTCCTTAAGTCTGATTCCCCACTCACAGCTTGACTCAAAATAAATGCTACACGGGTAGGAGATCTTACTGTAAAGCAGGGGTTGTTTTCAAAGTAATCATTTAAAATATAATCATGGAGTGGAAACATTCTAAACACGGGACCAAAGGCAGTAACCACTTGATTTTTACAAGTTGTTTGCTCTGAAACACACCTAACCCACAGCACACGCAGTTCCCGGTGCCCCCCAGGACACAGCTGTGCCGAACGTCTAACCAACAGCACAGGCAGTTCACGGTGCCCCCCAGGACACAGCTGTGCCGAACACCTAACCCACAGCACACGCAGTTCCCAGTGCACCCCAGGACACCCCGAAGCACTGCCGCCACGGCAGCCAGGGGCCTGGGCCGCCACCAGCAGGCAGACTTCCACGGGACAAAAGAAACCATCAAAGGAAACACTCCGACGAGACTTAAAGAAACGGGAGACTGATCCATGATGAACAAAGTGCACATAAAGACCTCTGAAAACACACAACAGGAAAACAGGCAGACACCACAAACAGAAACTTACGAAACTAAAATACAAGAAACAGATTTTCTTAGGTAAGAGGTGTCTTCAACCTCACTAAAAAAAGTGTCAATATAAACACACGTCATAGTCACCGCATGGGCAAGATGGCAGGCCACCAGGAGATGCACATGCTGCGGCAGTGTTCTGGCAAAAGAATCGAAACCCTTCAACTGTGTCTATCTTCGGATTTCTAACACCATCTATAAAACGTCAAAACTGTGAACGTTCATATTCACTAACAAATACCAGGCTGGTTACTGAAGTTATAATTTGTCAAGTACTAGGCAGCGTACTGTTGAATAGTTAAAAAGTGTGTACAGTATCATCCAGCCGTGCAGGTGCGCGGTGGAGGGAAGGGTGGAGAAGGAGCACCGCCAGGAATAACTGTTACCCAAGTGTGAATGGCAGCCAACGTTAACAAGTAAAATTACCTTTTTTATGACATATATGTTATTTTCAATGATATTACTATTATAAGCAGGAAAAAATTAATCTCCATTTCTTTTTTGCAAGAATGAGTCCTAAGACAAAGGACTGGTGAGCTTGAAACACAGTGGAAGTGAGGCAGGAGGATGGCCGGCACACGAGTGTGCTCCGGGGCCCGTATCCTCCTGGCAGGGATGTCCCCACAACAACCAAGTCCACAGAAAACAAAGACCCAGTAATTTGGTGTCTGAAATTATTATGCTTGATGAGCCACCTTTTAATTATAATTTGAAATGTCACATACATTGGTTAGTCCACAAGACATTGGTATTTCTCAATAAATATTAATCAAAGGCTTCTATAAGCTATGTTGTTGTACCTGGTATAAGACTTGCCCTTCCACCAAAAACACTGGGGAACTGGACACAATATGTGAAACAGCTGTTTTCAGACATGGACACAGTGCTTCTGAGAGCATCACAGGCCTGTGACGCCTGGGAGAAGACAACACAGATAGGAGCCTGTGGGAGGTCAGCTTCCTGCAGAAGTGGATTTCCCATACCACAGGATGAGGGGGAAGCCAAGCCCCAAACGGCAGTCTTTCTAAATTTAGGGACAGAGATCAGAGCTCTGGGGAGCAGGACTCTGAAAGGGAAACAAAGGGGAAGGGACTGCAGGCTACCGCGCTGCGCTCACAAGTCTGTCTACTGATGCTGCCACACAGCTGGGTAGGAAACAGGTCTGGCCAGGACGAGTGCAACCACAGAGCCCTACCCTGAACCAACCTCAGAGATGACACAGAATGGGGGACAGGTCAGGCCCGACCGGCCAGTTACAGGCACCTTTGAACAACCAAGAATTTCCAAGGTTGTGCCAGAAAGATCAAGCCCTTGTACTAGGATTACACCAGCATCGCTAATAAAGGGGACTCTAGGCCCACCCCAATAAAGTTTAAGCACAAGCCTTGAGAAGATCAAGTTTATTCACAAGCTGCTAAACTAAGAAAATAAAATCAATGGTTTTGAAAAAAGAAAAAATATGTAACACTTAGAATATCCAGCATCCAATAAAATAATTACCAGACATGCAAAGAAGCAGGAAATTGTGACCTGTAACAGGAGAATAATTAAAAACTTAAAAACTGGGAACCTAGGTGGTGCAGTCAGTTAAGCGTCTGACTCTTGGTTTCAGCTCAGGTCGTGATCTCAGGATCTTGAGATTGAGTCGCATGTTGGGCTCTGTGCGCGCAGCGGGGAGTCTGCTTGAGATTCTCTCTCTTCCTCTCCCTCTGCCCCTCCCCCTGCTCATGCATGCGCACTCTCTCTCAAAAAAATAAATCTTTAAAAAAAAAAAACTAGAACCATACCAAGAAATAACAGAGACAACGGAATTAACAGATGAAGAATAAGTATTATAAAATGCTGAAAGATTTAAATGAAACTATGAACACATCAAGAAGGAAAGAAAGGTATTTAAACAGTAATGAAAATGAGAGAACCACATGGAACTTCCAGATATTAAAAATACAATATCTGGAATAAAAAATTTGCTGGATGATCTTCAGAGAAGACTAGATACTTCAGAAGATAAAATCAGTGAATTAAAAGAGAGCAACAGAAACTACCAAATCGAGTCACAGAAAGTAAAGAGCAAGGGACCTCAATGACCTGTGGAAATGAGTGGTCTAACACACATGTCGTTGATGTCTCAGATGGAGGGGGTTGGGCAGAAAGGCATGAAAAATAAAGGCTAAAAGTTTCTGAAATGGGGGAAAAAAAAAAAACACAAGAACCTCCAGATCAGAGAAGCCCAACAAACCGTTCTAAGCAAGACAAATGAAGACACATACACCAATTCCTGAAAGAAGTCATTACAAAAAAAATCTTTAAAATGCCTATAGAAAGAGAGAGACAGTAAAGAGGAGACAGCATACGCTGTAAGGCAAAGCAGAGACAAGAAAAACTGTCAAACAAAAACTTGAAAAACCTCTTCCAAAAATGAAGGTGAAATAAAGACCTTTTTCAAGCAAAAACTTTCACAGTTAATCTAGCAGACTTCTCCTACAAGACATACTGAAAGAAGTTCTTTGATTTGAAGGAAAACTACATTGAAAGTTAGATCCACATTCAGGGAAGAGGACTCTGGAACTGTGGAAATGTACAGGAAAAGTGGAAAAGAGGGTTTTTATTTCTTTTATTACCTTCTTAACACGTTCGACAACTTTTTTTTTTAAGATTTATTTATTTATTTTTAGTGGGGGTGGGGCAGAGGGAGAGGAAGAGAGAATCTTAAGCAGACTCCACAATGAGCACAGAGCCTGACACGGGGCTCAATCTCACGACCCTGAGATCATGACCTGAGCTGAAATCAAGAGTCCGATGCTTAACTGACTGAGCCACCCAGGTGCCCCACATGTTTGACTGCTTTAAAGAAAAAATATATATATTCTATGTGTGGCTTATAACATGTAGAAGTAAAATATATGACACAATAACACCAAAGATGAGAAGAAGGATATGGAAGTCTAACCGCGCAAGTTTCTTAAATTATATACAAAATGGTATACTACCCTTTGGAGAAAGATAATACTAAGTTAGTAACACATATTGGAAACCAAAGAACAACAACTGCAAAACAGAACTAATGGTTACAGCCAATAATAGTAATTAAACAAAAATCTTAAAATAATACCTAAAGATGGAAAAAAGGAACAAAGAGATAAGTAGAAAATAAACAGCAAGATAACCGCCTTTAATTCAACCGTTATTAATAATTATGGTAAATGTACTCATTAAAAATGCAACAACTGTCAGAATAAGTAAAAAAGCAGTATCTACTTGTGTTATGCTAACAAGAAACCCACTTCATATATGAAGAAACAGACATAGTAAACACAGAAGCATGGAAAAAGATGCAAACACCAATCAAAAGAAAGCTGGAATCACTACATTAACATCCAAGTAGGTGTCACAACCAAGACCACCACCACAAATACTGAGCGAAGTTCAGTTCATCAACAGGCTATGAAAATTCTGAGTGTGCATGGACCCTAACGAGGTACACAGGACAACAACTGACAGAACCCAAAGGAGAAAGAGCGTATCTTAAAAGTCTTCTTTCATTAATTAAGAGAATAAATGGTAGAAAGTAAGTAAAAATACACAACATTTAAACAACAGTTTCCATCGACTTGACCTAATGAACACTCACAGGCTGCCCACAGAACAGCAGAACGCACTCTGTAAACAGGCCTGAGCACTGACCCACAGAAAGCACGAGCCGAGTCACAAGTCCCAGCCTGTGACGTAAGACATGCCGTGGCCCATGAACATAACAGAATCAAGTAACAGCTAAGTTACAAAGGACGTCAGGAAAATCCCCCACCACATGGTAAGGAAGCAATGTTTCCAAGTAAAGGAAAGGTGAGAAGAAATCACAAAGGAACTAGAAAATATTTTAACAAAAACATAATGAAAATACAGTGTATAAAATTTATGTGATACAGGTTAAGTAATGCTTAGGTGAGTTACAGCTCTCAGGGCTTATAACAGAAAAGAACAAGGTAAAAAAATCAGGAGTCTCACTTCTGCTTTAAAAGTTAACAAAGAAGGGCGCCTGGGTGGCTCAGTTGGTTAAGCGACTGCCTTCGGCTCAGGTCATGATCCTGGAGTCCTGGGATCGAGTCCCACATCGGGCTCCCTGCTCAGCAGGGAGTCTGCTTCTCCCTCTGACCCTCCCCCCTCTCATGCTCTCTCTATCTCATTCTCTCTCTCAAATTTAAATAAATAAAATCTTTAAAAAATTAAAAAAAAAAAAAAAATAAAAGTTAACAAAGAAAAGAAAAATGAACACAAACTAAGTTAGAATGAAGGAAAGGAAATAAATGTCAGAACAGAGGACAGAAAATGAACGAACAATAAAGATTATCAAAGACACCAAAAACAGGTTCTTTGAAATGACTAAGTCAATTAACCTCTCGTGAGACTGTCCAAGAAAAAAAAAAAAGAGATATAAATTACCAATACTGAAGATGCAAGAGGGGATCCTACAAAAACTAAAAAACAAGAACATAACGAATTTTATACCATAAAATTTGGCAACTTACATGAAATAAACTCTTTGAAAAACACAAATTTCCAATGAACAAAAAATCCGATTAACTCTACTATCTACTTCAGAAATTCAATTCACAATTAAACACTTTCCCACAAAGTAAACTTGTGACTCAGACAGTTTCAAGGGGAATATGTTCAATAGTAAAAAAAATTAATAAATAACACCAATCTTACACCAACTACTTCAACAAATACAGGAGGCAAAAAGACTTCCCGACTCATTTTATGAGGCCAGCACATCCCTAGGTAACAAACCAAATGCATTACAATAAAAACAAAACAGACAAATACAAACAAAAGCAACATAATCAATATTCCTCGTGAATACAGGCACAAAAATCCTTCCCAAAATATTAATAAATCAAATACTGCAATATATGAAGAGGACACTTAGCATGAACAAATGTGATTTGGTTTACCCCAGGAATATGAGATTGATACAATCAGTCCATACAGATCATCCTATTAACAGATGACAAAGAAAAATCATACAATCATGTCAATAAACACAGAAGAACTTTTGAAAAATCCAATCCCCATTTATGATAAAGCCTCTCAGCAAACTAGGAATAGAAAGAATTTCCTCAACCTGTAAAAATAACCTACCGCTACCATCACACATGATGTTAAAAGGTTACGTGTTCCCCAAGATTGGAAAGAAGACCAGGATGAATGGTTTCACCACTTCTGTTCAACAATGCATTAGAGATCGCAGCCGGTGTGATATGCAAGCAGAAGAAAGAGAAGGCCGTCTATGCACACTTGCATGGAAGAGCTATACTGTCTTCCTTGCCCATGACATGGTCATGTACAGAGAGCATTCTAGGGAATTACACAAAAGCCACTGAAAAGACATGAACAGACATTTCACCAAGGAGGATACACAGATGGTAAACAAGCACAAGAAACACGGTTCAGGGGGCGCCTGGGCAGCTCAGTCGGTGAAGCACGCGACTCTTGGTTTCAGCTCAGGTCATGATCTCAGGTTGTGGGACTGAGCCCCATGTTGGGCTCCGCACTCAGCGTGTAGTCTGCTTCTGATTCTCTCTCCCTCTCCCTCCTGCTTGCTCTCTCTCAAATAAATAAAAATCTTAAGAACAAAAAACAAAAAACAAAAACTGTTCAGCCTTGCTAGCCATTATAGAAACACAAACTAAAATGAGGTATCACCACACACTTACCGAGACAACTAAAATTAAAAAATGACACCACCAAATATTAGCAAGGCTGTGGAGAAACTCGAGCACTCATGCACTGTTGGTGGCAGTGCTTCATGGTACAGCCACTCCGAAAAGCACTTTGGCAGTTTCTGCGTGCACACTCCCCCACACATCCCTGACTTACTAGCTTCCCACTCGTTCCTGTCCACTGTGAAGTGGACAAAGGTCAGCTGCTTAGTGAGAAAGAGTCAATGTCAACCTCAACTATTACCTTCATCAGCTGGTCCAACAGAATCTGCTTTCCCTCATTCACAATCAATCAATCAATAAGTTGTACTAACCCACATCATATAAATTATACATAATATCCTACAGAATTTAAATAAACTGTGCCAGAACACTGAGAAGTAAGACTGAAAACAAATCATCGAGTGGTGGGCCACCTTGCACTGGCTCAGAAACTGACCTAGAGCAGTAGTTTGGACAATTCTCAGAAACCACTCCTGACCTGAGGAACGAGGGAGACCACACACGTGCAGGAGATGCAGGACTGCTTCTGTGTCTAAGGAAGAACAACTAAAAACAGGACATACTTTGCATAGATCTCGTTTTATCAACTCAATACTATATACCACATGAGCATATATATAATTTTTTAATTGGAAAACACCAATACAAAAGTGGGCAAAAGAGAAGGGCAAACCAACAAATAAATACAAATTTCTAGTGAACATGTGGTGGAAAATTTCAACCACACTAGAACAAAGAGGTACAAATGAAAACAATGAATGGTCTAAATTTTCTCTATCAGAGATTTTTTTTTCTTCAATAGTTATTTTAAGTGTTTTGAAGCCAATAATCACATTCTGCTGGTTACAGGGGTTTGGGCACAACTCTTCTGAGATGACCTACCACGAGCTGAAATCACAGGTGTTCCTTCACACACCCCCTGTTCTACTTTTCAGAATTTACCTGAAAAAGGAAGACTTGCTATTTACATGCCTCCTCTTAATGTTTATATATTTAAAAAAGCCAAAAAGTAGGAGTTGCCTACTTGCTCCCACCCATGACAGAGGTGTACAAGGTTAGCTGACGAGCCGAGAGGGGTCATTCTCCAGCTCAGGGGTTAGGAAACCAAGACCTGGGGTTCAAATCTGACAACTTGCACTCTCTTCTGTATCACCCTTGGGGTAAGAATGGTTGTTGTTTTATTTTTTTTTAATCTTTAAAGGGTTAGGGAAAAAAAAAAGGAGCAGGAAAGGCAGGGGGTTAGGCTGTGACAGACATATTACATGACCCACATTGTTATGTGACAATGAATAAATGGACAAAAGAAAGAATCAGCAACTGCTCACTAGTGACCAGAAAGTCTTGCAAGATATACACAAAACATATAAAGGAATAAATTTCAACCTAGGGACCACATAAAGCATAGACAACCAAAAACTCCTAAAGAACCAAATATTTCCCAGTCTCGCACATGTCAAACGTATATAATTTCCGAAAGGTCCAGTGTACACACGACTGAGGAAGGCTCCTGCTGTTCATGGTAAATTAACTGTACGTCATATGCAGTGCAAATAGCTACTCCTATCCAAACCCAACCAATGCCAGGAAAGCGACCAAGTCTATAATACTACCCAAGTTCCCTTGCCTTTACCAACAAGTGCTCGAGGCAAAGGTCACTCGTAGACCACCTCAAGTTTTCTTTACTCTCCACTGCATATCAGCAGATCATGTAGGAAGAATGAAGCTCCTCTCATTCAAATACATACTAACGTCTAACACAAGCACCAAATGGCCTCAACCGTGGCTTTGTTAAAAAAAAAGATGTGTGCCAGCTTAGTGGATTCTCAGCATTTGTGAGAGATCGTTGAAAATGCTGAAGTCCGTAAGTACTATTCTCTCTAATCCCACCTCTTGCCTATTCCCCAGGAACAAAGGGGCACTGGGCAAAGACCAGGCAAGGTGCCTGACGGTGTCCTCTTCCTTCTCTCTTGGTCACAAGACACAGTAACACTGTCCCTCCTCCTAACAGAAGAGGGTTCTCTACTGTCCCAAGTAAAACAGAGGGGACATGCCTGTCTCCAAAAGGAGGCTTAACTTCGTCTGAGTTCCACAATCTGCCAAAACTAATGGACACCAGCCTACCACAGAGTTAAGTCAGTTAGCAAAAAGGGACTCAATTATGGACTCATTTAACCCCACCAAAAGTTCTCAATCTTAAAGATTACTCAACTGCGAGGTTTACAAATAAAAACCAGAAGGGAAAGGAAGGCAAGAGAAGAGAAAAGAAGACGACAGTCCCGGGCCAACAGGAGCGCTGCAAACCCACACCTAGAGCAAGTCATGTGCCAGACAGCAGAGAAATTATTCTGGCATAATTTTCAAGCACCCCTTGTTAGTAATACAAGAATCATTTTTAGGAACCCGTGCATTCAAGAAGTCAGCTGGTATATGCAGAAATGGATCTGCTGCCTGGAACGCGCACTAAGTGAGATGGCGCTGTAATTACAGGAATGCTCACCCCCAGGGCTGGCAGCCTCTGTGTGCAGCTCACCGCCACCTTCAGCTTCCAGTCGGTTTCACCATCAAGCTGATCAGTTCGAATAAAACACGAGCCTTGGAATGAGACAAGAAGATACAGAGTTACAGGTGCTTGAAGACCACAAGTGCGGGGGGGGTGCAGCAATGACACAAAAAGCCTCAAAAGCCTTTATCTATTTGATTCACAAACAAGCGCGCTGAGAAGGTACAGGTCACTAACTAATCACTTACCTGCTATGTCGTGTCCTTGCCTACGGAGGCTTATTATTAATTAGGGCTTTATTTTAAAAAAACTGCTTTGATCATTTCTACCTTTAATTCATGTTTTAATAATAAAATAATAAGTAAATACACAAAAATATCCAAGAGTGTGCCGTAACTTTGCTAATAAATTATCTGACGTACCACCATAAAACATATGTTCAATAATAAAAGCACAGCTAAAATGCCAAAACCCAGGTAAGATCTATTGTCATACAACCCAATCAAATTTTAAACATGAAAAAATATTAAAGTAAACCTCCATTCACCCTTTGACCATGCTATCACACCATTTCTCAGAACCTATCCTAAGATAGAACAGCAAAACACAAAGTGACATACATACAAAATGATCCTGTAACATTATTTATCGTAACAAAAGGCTGGGAACAGACAATGTGAGAATCAGTGAATAAAAGGGAGTACAAGCAGCCATGTAAGAAAGCCAGGCTCGAAGACCAGGCACAGACAGGAGACAGGGAGCAAGCCAGGAAGGGAGGGAGGGGGAGAGTGAGGGAGAGAAGGAGAAAGAGGAGGGAGGGAGGGAATGAAGGAAAGGGAGGGAGAAAGAGAAAGACCTCAATGTTTACTGTTAACGATGTGCAGGATGTACATCGCTCCGTGAGGAAAGCAAGGTGTAAATGCTGCTCATGGACTAATACCTTCCACCGAAGAGCCAGGTGGGAGAGGGAGGGAACGTGCAGGTGTGGACATGGGGACGACCTCTGCAGACGGAGGAAGGCAGGAAGGGGCTGTTTTATACTGCTCACTCGGAAATCACACGTTTTACATAATTAAAAAAGCAAATCACATCAAACTTTTAAAAAGCAATCCCTAAAAACAAGCATATAAAACAAAATAATACTAGTTGCATCACCAAATGAATTCAAGTGACTTAATAAAATAAACGAGGTACAGAAAGCCCTAAGAGCATCTGTACATCTTAGTGACTTAGGACAAGTAACTTGTAAACAACTGCGAGACCCTGAGAAGATCCTGCGTGTGCCCCCCCCCCCCAACACTACTGTCATCTGCACTTCCTTGCTCTGATCTGGAGTTTATCCCCCAAACGTACATCCTCAGGACACTACAGCTGAGCCTTGTCCATTCTGGGTATTCCGTCTCCAACGTCCCTTTTATCTACAGGCCGTCCCCACCCTCCCTGGTCTGCACGTCACTGACTAAACACACATGATGCAGGCAACCATCTCCCCTTCCCCCTAGGGTCCTGTAACCCTGGTTCCTGCACCCAGAGCCCAGCTCACACTCCAAGGACCCTCAGCAATGCTGCCCGGCTGCCATCCAGACGCACCACGTCCAGGCTCTGCTCTGCTTTGATACCAACAGCCCTTTGTGCTCAGAGCCCGCATTCATGACCGCAGCACAGGCTGAAGAAAGTGGAAGGAAGTCTATCTTTCCTTTCCACCATTTAGCTAGAATACAATGTAAAAGTAGAGGCATCTGCTCTTTGGATTCGGTCTGGTCACCTGGTGAAACAGTTCCTATAAGTAAGCATTGATTCCTTGTAATCTATCCACATTTCAAGACAATGAGCTGGCCCCCTGCCACCCTCAAGAGAAGACCAATCAGGCACGTGTATGCGCGTGTGCATGTACGTGGGTGTGGCATGTGCTGCGGTAATTGAGAAGTCTCACTGCAATGCCATTACTGCTATTACCGAGTCTCAGGTTGACCTACTGTTGGGGGTGGGGATTTGATTTCCAGAGTTACCACATTATAAAGGTTAAAATGTCCAGTGTTCAACAAAAATCAACAGGCGCACAAAGGAACAGGAGAGTATAGCCAATTTAAAGGGAAAAAAAGGGGCGCCTGGGTGGCTCAGTCGGTTAAGCATCTGCTTTCACTAAGGTCATGATCCCAGGGTCCTCGGGTCAAGTCCCACATCGGGCTCCCTGCTCAGCAGGGAGTCTGCCTCTCCCTCTACCCCTCACCCCTGCTTATGAGCTCTCTCACGCTCTTTCTCTCTCTCTCAAATAAATAAAATCTTAAAAAAATAATAAAATAAAGGAACAAAAAAGATAAACAGATACTGTCCTTGAAGAAGACCTGATGTCAGATCTAACAGACAAAGACTAGTCTAAAAGATGCTCAAAGAACTGAAGAAAGATGTAAGAAAAGTCAAGAAAACAAATTATGAAATGGAATCAATAAAGAAAACATAAAAAGGAAAAGAAATTCAAGAACTGACAAGTACAGTAATAGCAATGAAAAATTCCCTGGAGGGAGCTGAAGGCAGAAGGAAGAACTGGCAAACTTGAAAACAGGACAGAAATGGTCCAGCCTGAGGGACAGAGAGAAAAAGAACTGAAAAACTGCGAGCAGAGACAGAGGGATCCGTGGGCCCCAGCCCTTGAATCAGCATACGTACTGTGGGAGTCCCAGCAGGATTGGGGATACAGGGGCGAAGAGACTCTCTGGAGAAATAATTACTGAAAACATCCCTGATGTGATGAGAGACATGCAGCTAAGCATCTAAGAAGCCCAAAGAGGGTCAAGTCAGATGAAGTCAGAGAGACCCACTCGGAGATGCGTTATAATCAGACTTTCAAAAGACAAAGAGAGAACCATGAAAACAGCAAGAGAGAAGAGACTCATCACATCCAAGGGATCCTCAGTAAGATTATCTGTGGATTTTTCACCAGAAACTTTGGATTTCAGAGAAAGTGCACCAATATGGTCAGAGCTATAAGAAGAAAAACCGAGAATCCTATATCCAGCAAAACTGTGCTGCGGTTGTCTCTTTGCCAGACAAACAAAAGCTGTGGCAGTCGGTGACCACTGGACCTTTCCTACAAGGGCTGCTCCCGGGAGTCCGACAGGCGCAAGGGAAGGACTGGAGACGGCAGCGGGAAGCCGTGCACGCAGTAAGGTCTCAGGGAGGGCCTACACATGGCCAGTCCCACCGGCCAGCACCACGGCAGCAACAGTCTGTCACTGTACTTTGTTTCCCACATGACTTAAGAGACCAAGGAATTGAAAGAAAAAAGCAATCACTGCTCTAAAAGTTGGAATTCTGTAACTTTGGCTTGTAACTCCACACCTTGTTTTCTATGTAATTTAAAAGGCTAATGCACTTAAAATAATTACTAGTTTATGTTTTTTGGATATGTAACGTTTAGAGATGTAATTCTGTGACATCTACAACCAAAGGGGTGGGGATGGAGCTGTAAAGGAGCAGAGTTTTGTATGTTACTGAACTTCAGTTGGTACAAATCCCAATTAGAGAGCTACAACTTAGGATGTTACGTGGAGACGCCATGGTAACTGCACGGAAAAACAGCTACAGAGTAGACACAGAAGGAAATGAGAGAGGAATTTAACCATTTCACTACAAAATATTACCTGAAACAGAAAATAATACAGAAAATGAAGATGAAAAAGAGCTCTGAGGCACATGGAAAACAAACTGCACAACGAGAGAAGTCTTTTCTTATCATTACTTGACCCTGTAAATCCATTAAACTCTCCAATCAGAAACAGAGATTGCCGGAATAAGTGACAACACATAATCCAACCACATATGCGTCGAGAAGAGACTCACTTCACACCCAAAGACACAAAGAGGTTGAAGTGGAATGATGGCAAGAGATGCTCCATGGGAAACAGTATGGAAATTCATCAAAAAATTAAAGACAGAATTACCAAATGAGGCAGGCAATTCCACCTCTGGGTATAAACCGCTAAGAGCTGAAAGCAGGGTCTCAAAAAGATATGTGTATTCACATGTTCATAGCAGCATTATTCACAAGAGCCAAAACATGAGAAAAACCCAGTGCCCACTGATGGATGAAAGGATTAAAAAAAAAAAAAAACACCCAACTGTGGTCTGTATGTAGAATGTGGTATTATGGAGCCTTAAAAAGGAAGGAAATTGTGCAGTATGCCACAACACGGATGAACCTTGAGTACATTATGCTAAGGGAAAGGAGCCAGTCACAAAAAGACAAATACCATAGGATTCCACTTATATGAGGTTCCTGGAGGGGTCACAGTCATAAAAACAGACAGTAGAACGGTGATTACCACTGGTGGAGAGGAGGGGAGAATGAGGAGTTATTTTTAATGGTATAGAGTTTCTGCTCTACAAGATGAAAACAGTTACAGGGATAGATTATAGGGGCAGCTGTACAATGATGTGAATGTATTTAATAAAACACCACTAAACTACATATTTAAAAATGGTTAAGATGGGGCACCTGGGTGGCTCAGTCGGTTAAGCAACTGTCTTTGGCTCAGGTCATGATCTCAGGGTTCCGGAGTCAAGCCCCAAGTCAGGCTCCCTGCTCAGAGGGGACTCTGCTTCTCCCTCTGCCCTCCTGCTCGTGCCTGCGCTCATGTGCTCTCTCTCACGCGCGCACACAAAAATAAATAAAAATCTTTTTAAAAAATGGTTAAGATTGGGCAATACTGTCATTTATGAGAAATATGTATTTGGTCATTCAGATGATTCAGATGACCAAATATATATTTCTCATAAGTATGTGGTCTTCATCCACAGTGCCTGGCTCTCTGCTCCCCAAACCCTCAACGTTTCCCAAGTGTTGAGAGTGATAAAGGTGTCTTTTGTTAATGAAGGCGACTTTTGGAGCCCACTCACTCAAGCTGCCAGGAGGTCCAACCATGTGATCAGAGGGCTGGAACTTTTGGCCCCACGCCTGACCTCTGGGGAGGGGAAAGGGCCTGGAGGTTCAGTCAGCCAATGGCCAATGATTTAATCAATCGTGGCTATGCAAAGAAGCCTCCATAAAAACCCAAAAGGGCTGGGTTCAGAATTTTCCGGATTGGTGAACACCTGGAGACTGGGAAGAGTGGCTGTCGGGAGAGGGCATGGAAGCTCCACACCCTTTCCCCAGACCGCTCCCTGTGCACCTCTTCATCTGGCTCTTGATTCTTACTCTTTGTCATACCCTGTAACAAACAGGTAAACGTGTTTCCCTGAGTTCTGTGAGCCGCTGCAGCAAATTACGGAGGAGGTCACTGGAACCTCCAGTCTGCAGCCAGTTGGTCAGAAGCACAAGTCACATCCTGGGATTTCCGACTAGTGTCTGAATTCGGGGGCAGGAGGCAGTCTTATAGGACTGAGCCCTTAATCTGTGAGATCGGATGCTATTTCCAAGGCAGACAGTGTCAGAATTGCTCAGGTTGTTGCTATCCCAAGAATTGCTTAGGTTTGTATGTGTGGGAATCTCTCTACTCCACGATGGAACTGGGTCCGGGAACTCAAGAAGAGGTAATAAATTTTATATTATGTGTATTTTAACAAAGTAAGAAAAAAGATACATTTAAAAATTAAAACCATTCGCCAGCCTTGGAAAAAAAAAAAAGACAACTGTAAAGCTACGGTCATGATGGCGGTATGGTTCTGGTGAAGGAACACACACAGATCAGCGGTGCAGAACAGAGCCCAGAAATAAGCCCCCATTAACATAGTCAGCTGCAACAAAGGAGCAAAACTGTCTCTTCAGGAAATGGGTGCTGCGACGGCAAAACACCCCCCACAGCAACGGCGTCCAGACACAGACCTCACATCCTTCTCAAAAATTAACTCAAAATGGGCCACCGACCTGAATGTAAAATGCAAAACTAGAAAGTCCTAGATGAGAACAGGGGAAAACCTAGGTGACCCTAGCGTAGTGTGGTGACCACTTTTCGGATATGGCACCGAAGGCGCGATCCAAGAGAGAAATATGTGATGAGCTGGACTTCATTAAAATTCAAAACTTCTGTCCTGCAGAAGACGCTATCAAGAGAGTGAGACGACAAGCCACAGACTGGGAGAGAGAATGTTCGCAAAACACACACCTGACAAAAGGCTGTTATCAAAATATACCAAGAATGTTCGCAAAACACACACCTGACAAAAGGCTGTTATCAAAATATACCAAGAACTCCTACATCTCAAGAATAAGAAAATAACCTGATTAAAAAATGGACTACAGGGCGCCTGGGTGGCTCAGTTGTTTGGGTGACTGCCTTCGGCTCAGGTCATGATTCTGGAGTCCCAGGACCGAGTCCCACATCGGGCTCCCTGCTCAGTGGGGAGTCTGCTTCTCCCTCTGACCTTCTTCCCTCTCGTGCTCTCTCTCTCTCATTCTCTCTCTAATAAATAAATAAAATCTTTAAAAAAAAAAAAAAATGGATTACAGACCTGAACAAAGAAGACACACGGATGGCAAATAAGCACATGAAAAGGGGCTCCACATCGTCCTGTGTCATCGGGGAGACAAGTTTCAACCACAAGGAGACACCACTGCACACCGATGAGAACGGTGCCCAGTGCTGACGGGGATGGGAGAGCAGCAGGGACTCGTACTCGCTGCTGATGGGGACGCAACGTGGTGCAGCTGCTGTGGAAGTTGGGCGGAAGTCGCACCAAGCTAGACACAACCGTACTGTATAATCCAGTGACCGTGCGGCTTGGCACTTACCCAAAGAACATGCAAACTTAAGTCAACACAAAAACCTGCACACGGATCTCACAGCAGCTTTTCTCGTAACGGCCAAAACCTGGAAGCAACTAGATGTCCTTCAATAGGTAGATGAATAAACTATGGTGCATCCAGACAATGAAGAATTATTCAGCGCTAAAAAGAAATGAGCTGTCAGACCATGAAAGACACGGAGAAAGCTCATAATGCACACCACTCAGTGAAAGAAGACAATCTGATACGGCATTCTGGAAAAGGCAAAACTATGTTGTAAATAAAACAATCAGTGTTTGCTGAGGAATGAATAGATGGAGCACAGAGGATTTTTACAAATAATATCATGAAGGAAAACACTCTGTATGATGCCATATGGCAGATACAGGTCTACATTTGTCCAAGCCCACAGAAGGCACCCCACCAAGAGCGAAGCCTCACGTCAGCTGTGGACTCTGGCTGATGGCGATGTGCCGGGCTGGGTCTATCACTGGTAACAAACGCACCACTCCACTGGGGCCTACTGATGATGGGGGAAGCGATACGTGTGTGAGTGCAGGGTACGTGGAAAATCTCTGTACCTCCCTCTCACCTTTTTGAAAACCCATAATTGCTCTAAAAAAATTAATGTCTGAAAATATATTTTAAAAATGCATTCAGATTAATACAAAAATATATCAACAAAAATATTATAAAGTTGATCCTTTAATGGGCCCACTATAAATGTATTTTCTCTTCCTTATGATTTTAAAAACATTTTCTTTTTTCCAGCCTACTTTGTTGTAAGAATACAGCATGTAATACAGAGAACATATAAAATGTGTTAACAGACTTGATGTTATTGGTAAGGGTTCCAGCCAACAGCAGGCTATTAGTAGTTAAGTTCTGGGAGAGCCCAAAGTTATATGTGGATTTGCAACTGCGTGGGGAGTAGGGGATGGGCAGGGCGGGGTGGGGGGGGTAAGCAGCCCTAACCCCCGGGTTGTTCAAGGGTCAATTGTACAAACATGGGATCTCTACAGTAAAGAGAGAAATGCTGCAGATAACTGGAACTGCACCACAGAAACCCACATTTCAATTTATATTTGAACACCTGCAGAAATGGAGACTCCCCTTCCTTGTACTTTTCTCATATTTATATTTCAGGGCTCCCTTCTGCTGTCTATCAGTGTTGGCCCCATCCATCAACTTCGCTGACACTCTGCTACCGATCGATGCAGCTCAGCACCAGGGCGGCTCTGGTGGACGGCTGACTGCATGCGCGGTCGTTTACCAGCACTCATGCTATGACAGTTATCGGCCGACTACACCTCCTCTCCACTTCAGCAGCTAATTTCATCAATAACTTATCTCATGGCCTTTTCCCTTTTATCCAGAAGACAGCAAAACAGAAACATTAAATAAAAGGTTTTCACAATATTTTAAACTAGTTATTTATTAGCATTGATGGCGTAACTCTCAGTGTCCTGGGTGAAACAGGTTTTAACTTTAAAGGAAGATACAGAAATCGTAAGGTTATGGTAGAGGGAAAGAGGTGAACAGCCTTACAAAAAAGCCCGTGGCTGCTCACAGGCTGTAGTCACCCAGTAAAGAGAGGGCCTAGAACTTCCAATGTGGTGGCTTCTAAGTTGCTTAGATTCAGAAGACAGAACCAGACGATGCTGGTTGAGTTTTCTGGTATCTAATAGAACCTGTTAAAAATCACTTATCCAGGGGGCCTGGGTGCCTCAGTCAGTTAAGCGTCCAGCTCTTGATTTCAGCTTGGGTCACGATCTCAGGGTCATGACACTGAGTCCGTGCTTGGCGTGGCGTCTGCTTAGGATTCTCTCTCCCTCTGCGTCCCCCCCACCTTCTCTCTTCCTCTCTCTCCCTCCAAAACAAAACAAAACAATCACTTATCCAAAAAGCAGCTGAAATAATATGGTTATTTAACAGTTAAATTGTTAAAGTGATTTAAAATGGTTAAAATAAACTATTAGATATTTATAATTAAAACAACAAAAATAAAACTGGATAGTGGTGGGGAGATTGTACATACCGACAGATGTTAAGAAGAGATTTACTGATAGCTTCAAAAATGGAAATACAGACTTGAAGATTTTGCAGCAAATGCAGCAATGCCGCCAACTTGTACCCCACCTCACAGGGCGCGGCTGCGCCCCTCCTCAACACGGGCTTACACACAGCTTCTCTTCCGCGTGTACTCAAAATCCACACAACACCCACTACACCGAGAACATTCTTCCAGGGACCAAGGGTCCTACTGACCTCAGTAAGTGTTTCGTCTAATAATCAGAGAAGCAAATGAGCAAAATCCGAAGGAGTAAAACAAGTTCTGGGAGACACATGTAGTGCTGACAAGTAACCCAGACTCGAGATTCTAAAACAGAACCCACACTCGATCACTTGGGGCACACCCAACGTCCTATTCTAGAAATGAGATGGAGCGGTTTCTGTGAAAGTCAGAGGGACAGGGATTCAGCTGGAAATGAAAAGCAGCTACAACCTACAGTTCAGGGAAAGAAGACCCGTGGCACCCAGAAAAGTCTCCTTTACAAAGCAGTAGACTAGCTCTGTGAGTATAACTGTCTTTTCTGCCAAGACGGAGATCCCTCTGAACCTCAAGGGCCAAAGGACCACAATTACAGAGACCACTGGGGGGTGGGGAGGAGGAGAGATAAAGTGCCAGGGAGAGGAATTCAGGGACATGGGATTTAATACAAGTACACTTCTTCGGGGCCTGGCTCATTTAGAAAATACCTTCCAAAGATCGTTATGGGGAGAAACTAACATAACACTCCAAACTAAGAAGAAATAAATATGGGATCTACTTTCTTGATTAGAAACTGTTCCACACTCCTCAGAAAATATATGGAGACATATATGCATAATGAAAAGTCATTTCTCTCTGAACAAGAAGGCTACTAATATTTACTGAGCATCTACTAAGTGCCAGTCCTGGCCTATATACATTTGAGGTCCTGCTGGACAGTCGGTAGGGAGCATGCCCCTATTTCAGGCTTAGAGGTGCACTGCCCTGAGGTCTCACGGGGACGGGCGGGATGAACGGCACCACGCCGTCGGGACGAGCGGCACCACGCCGTCGGGAGGCCCGTGTGACTTCAAATCCCTCTGCTGTACAAGCACATAAAACCCCCCAGTTGATGAGTGAACACTCTGAACTGTTACACAAACATCAAACATTCTGAGTGCTGGTTGTTGTTCCGACATGTTTCTTTTTTGTGACTTGGCTGACCTAATTCTGTGAAGTCCATTTACCCTGTAGCATGCAGCACCCCCCCTTTCCCTGACCAGATTTGAATTCCTGGCTTTCTAGGGGCTGCTCCTGGCCCCACATCAACTTCCTGTTGGTCAAAAGTGGTGTCTGAACTCACGGAGTCAGATTTTCACCCTCTACCACCGGATACACATGGCTCAGAGGCTATTCTCCCCAACTGGGAAGTTCGTTCTTGACTCTGCCCTTAGTTCAGTCAGGAATGGACCAGCAGCTTGCAGGTTGTCTCTGTCCACGCTCCTGGGCCCACAGCCATGGTTCTGGCACACGTGCAATCTTCTAGACCAACGGGGAGGCATGGGATTCTATTTCTAAGCTCAGCTTCGCAGGAACTACCACTGGCCGTGAGCAGTACACCCAGAGACTGTGCTTAGGGCCCCCGAGACAAGCAAGGCTTTGGCTCTGCTGATGGATGTGTGTCCTGGAGACCTTTTCAAGACTGCCCCACTCTGACTCCTCCTGAGCAGAGCAGACTAGCACATGCACGCAGTGTTGAGCGTGATCCTGTGGGACTCCTTTTGGCTGACTCTTTCCCTGGTTCTGGTGGTAAAGTTTCTCACTGGGCTGCTCTGTCCTTTGTTGGTATATATCATGGATCCTCCCTTTGAACGACTGGCCACCAAGCTCTCCGTTGTTTTCACCACCACCCGTAGGCATGAACTGGAGCAAGGTCTGCAAAGGTCTGGGCCAAGACACGGGAGAATGGAAGAGGACAGCAACCAGTTTTATCTGGAGAGGCATCTTGCTTGCTTCTAAGTAGGCGCTGGGGTTAGGGGAGGGGTTGTGGCAGCCCTTCCGGCCCTACAAGCTAGTTGGTGGGGCTAACCAGCTGGGGCTCCATTACTCCCAGATTATCAAAACGGGGCAGAGCTCTTGCCTCTGGGTGGGAGCTGGTGAGCAGAAGGGAGGCCCAGTCCACCAGGCCTGGGGAAGCGCGCGGCTAGTGGACACCCCTTGCAGGGTGACGCCCTGGCCTTAGCCTGGCAGCAGCAGGGACATGGAACCAGCCCCCGAATTCTGGGCTGCACTGGCAGGAGCAGAAACTTCTTCCCCACGGAGGCAAATGCCACAGAATCAGTTTGTTCTTACTGAGAGGATCTCTGAAGAATATTAGTCTCAAAAGATACATAACTGGACACTTAGGGATTCTCTTCAATGAAAACAAAAAAGTTCTCCAGCGCTTTTCAACCAGGGGTGATGTCCCCCCTGGGGTGCGGGCACTTGGAAACTTGTGGAGACCCTGTTTGTTTTCAAACCTGTTGCTGGTATCTCGTGACCTGGGGCAGGAGTGCTGCTCAGCAGCCTACGGCAGGTAAGAGCGACGTGGCCCCGAGTGTCAGCCGCGCTCTAGGAGAGGCTCCTGTTCCCGGGGCACAGCAGGAAGGGCCAGTCGTGAGCGGAGCACCAGCTCTGCACCTCACTCACCAATGCTCCCTGCCACTTACCTCGCCCCACTGAAGTTTTCATCTGCACGGGGTGGAGGAATCGGACTGACTTCAGAGCTGCATTGTAAAATTTAGAGGAAAATCTACTGAAGTCTGCCAGTGAGAGCCGTACGCCGGGAACTCATTTAGCGACCTCTTTCTCAAGTCTGGGGAACTAGTGAAGGTAGACAGGTCAGTCAGAACGTATCTTCACCGAGCCCAGTCCAGGACACCTCTTACATAGTGTCCTAACACTAAAGCGGGTCTGTGCAAACCCACATCTGTGCTAGACGCATTCTCCCCTGAGCCCTCTGGAAGAAGCTGTAGTCCTGCACGTACCACGAGCGTTTTCTTGCTCTTACTACTTTTCTCCGCCAGCCAATGCACCTTCACCTATCACAGTTCAGGATCTGGAACGTGCCCCACGCAGACCCTTCACCAATGGCACTTCCAAGCCTTGTAGCTGCTCTCTGCCGCGGTGCTGCCAGCACGATTCCAGGAGGGTCACAGAGGCCAAGTCACTTTCCCAAGGCTCCGGAAGACGGAGCGCTAGGAAATGACTTCTGAGTCATCTACTGTATCCAGTGAAGACTTACCCAGGAGACCTCTGTCTGATTACATGTACTTTGAAAGATATAACTAAACACATAAATAAATTTTGTTATGCATTACTTGCCAAAGGACCCACCACAAGGAGAATATTTTACAAACTGGTTTCAATTAAAAAGGAGAATAGAAAAATTTGTAGTGGATGTTATTTTACAGTTAAACAGTTTTTCAAACTTGATTTTTTTTTCCTCTTAAAATATATGCATGTTTATACGTGTGTGTGTATGTGCTTATGTGTGTTCTGATACAAAAGTAGCCGCATAGGGACCGGATTCTAGATTCTGTCTGACACATACTTTGAGATGTCAGTGCTAACAGCTCTGCTCTAGGTTTGCTTTCTAATACAGAAAATAAGAAGGGAGAATCTCTAGAGTCTTCTATATTTCAAACATTCTGTTTCTAAAAGTGAAAGTAATACCTAGGTTCTGTAAACTTATTAAACACTGCAAGCAATATAGTTGTCTTTCTTTTTTTTTTTTTAAGATTTTATTTATTTATTTGACAGAGAGAGACACAGCGAGAGAAGGAACACAAGCAAGGGGAGTTGGAGAGGGAGAAGCAGGCTTCCCGCGGAGCAGGGAGCCCGATGCAGGGCTCGATCCCAGGACCCTGGGATCATGACCTAAGCTGAAGGCAGACACTTAACGACTGAGCCACCCAGGCGCCCCTATAGTTGTCTTTCTTTAAAGAAAAAAGGACATGCTTCACGTTAAATAATTATATGCTGCTTTAAAAATTTAGGGGCAATAGACATATTGCTTATCTTCGAGTACAGTTCACATTACTAACCTCGCAGTAACTGACAGGATTTAAAAAAAGAGAATGAACTGTAGCAAAGTCAGAAGTATGGCCAACTTGCCGTGTCTTACACGTACTACATCTAACAATGTTTAACAGCAAGCACTAGCTACAATGGAGGCCAGTGAAGGCTCAGCAAAAATGAATTATTAAATTGGTCTGCTTATATCCCGTTACAGACTTCTTATGAATACTTGATTTTATTTTGTATAATTGACAAGAGCTGACAGGAAAGGACAGGTTTAATGACAATCAAATGAAGATCAACTAGGCTATGTGTCACACAGGAGAGCTGCCTCAAGTGGTGATAAAGTAAGTGATGGGACGCGATGAGACTGAGCACCGGAGTCTGTCATACACGGTGATAAGTTATCCTGTAATATTAGTCGATTGTCTGCAACAGCTCAGGAATCCAATAGCTCTGAGAGAGATGGGCACAGTATATGCCCAACAAAAGAAAAACAGACATTGACTTCACATATGTAATACCAGATCATTTGCCATTAAACTTAATTTCTAAATCATTTATATGACTTAATGACTCCACATGAAATTTTTAAGCTGGTGGGAAGATGAATAGCACCAAAGAGAGAATGTGGATGAGTACAGTGTCATTTACCTACCCCGGCACCACTAACAGGTGACGGCTGAGCTATTATAATATGTCCCAAACACTTAAACTATAAGGTCATCACTGAGGAGACAAGTGAAAAAGATATTGGCATTTATAAGAGATTGATGAAAATTAGTTCTAAAGCATTAATTTCTCTTAATACCACTAAAAGAACTGTGTGCATTCAGGAGATATTTGATCTGAATTAAGAAACTGATGAAGCAATTGATTAATTGGAATTTAAGCCATCAGTCCCCAGATCCATCAACAGCTTCATCTGCATTCTAAACAATTAGATGCCGGCCCCACAGAAAGCCCTGTGTTAATACACAGTCAATATGACACCACAAAGAGACTCCCTGAGCTGCAACTGTCCAAGCTCCGACACACCACACAGATTTAAGACTTTTATACTGGCTAGGGTTTGAAGATTTTTATTTTAGTAGACAATGCACTATCAGATTCTTCTGAACTGAAACTGAAAAGTCATAATATCAATAGTGTTAGTTGATACACAAAAAATTCTGAGTATGTGTACTTTTGAAAACGAGACAATTAAAAAACTTAAAATAATCACTTAAAATCACAGAAACAGAATTTCCAAAGCTAAGAATTCCTGATTTAAAGCAATATCATGACACACATTTTATCCAGCTGCGAAGCTATTTGGTCCATTTCAGAAAAAGAAGAAAAACAGCATGAAATAGCAATCTGACATTTTAATACCTGTATATCTACAGTCAGTGAATTATAACAATTTAAATTTAATAGAAAAAAATAATAAAACTGAGAACTGTAAGCTTAGAGGCGCCTGGGCGGCTCAGTCAGTTAAGCGTCTGCCTTTGGCTCAGGTCATGATCCCACCATCCTGGGATCGAGCCCTGAGTCAAGGCTCCCTGCTCGGCGGGGAAGCCTGCTTCTCCCTCTCCCTATGATGCTCCCCCTGCTTGTGCTCTCTCTCTGTCAAATAAATAAATAAAAATCTTTCAAAAAAATTAAAAAAAAAGATTCTCAAAGAGATCCAGGACCTACAAAATATTAAGTATCATTATACTACAACATGTCCCTATAACATGAAACCCAAAGGAAAACTAGAGGGAAAGAAAATGTTTTTAAAATGTCATCAGTTTAGGGCGCCTGGGCAGCTCAGTTAGTTAAGCGTCTGCCTTCGGCTCAGGTCATGATCCCGGGGTCCTGGGATCGAGCCCTGCATCGGGCTCCCTGCTCGGCGGGAAGCCTGCTTCTCCCTCTCCCTCTGCCTGCCATTCCCCCTGCTGTGCTCTCTCTCTCTCTCCGTCAAATAAATAAATAAAATCTCTAAAAAAAAAAAAGTCATCAGTTTAGATATGTTATTTATCCAAAGCTAACATAATATAGAGTATCTCATTTGCCTAATGCTCTAATATTCTATCTATGTTTTGCTGGCTATAAGTCATTCAGAGGCTGAAGAACTAAAACTGCTGTTAGTCACATGATCTTCAACAAGGCATTCATATTGTTCAGCCCTCAGACTCCTCCTCTAGAAAATGGACAGTTCTCATCATCTTCCAGTTTTAAAGTGCTGGATTTCCTTCATCTTTTATCCCCTAACAAAACCTGTATTTCTTTTAAGTTAATTATCTAAAAAACATTTCCATATTTAGGATAATGTTCTTAATCTCATATATATTTCTACCACAATCATTAAAAGGGTCATTATTTCTCAAATGCAAACATTTTTCTTTTCCTTTTTTTTTTAAAGATTTTATCTATTTATTTGAGAGAGAGAGAACGAGAGAGAGCGAGTACATGAGAGGGGGGAGGGTCAGAGGGAGAAGCAGGATGCGGGACTCGATCCAGGGACTCCAGGAACATGACCTGAGCCGAAGGCAGTCGCTTAACCAACTGAGCCACCCAGGCGCCCACGCAAACATTTTTCTATTCATTATATTGAATACATTCAGAAACAAAGACAAACATCATAAACAATAGGTGATGTAAACAGGGATGGCAATGTGAAAATCTCTGAAAATCCATTTCTCCAGAACTATAAGGAGAACATCAGTAAAAATCATCCAAAGCAACTTTTTCAGAACTCTGGAGAATAATCCAAGCCTTGCAACAACCCCGGGTGCATTTACTCGAGACACATGGCTCCATGGAACTACAGAAGAGGTGAAGACCAGGCCTGGAAGCAGCCAGCTGGTTTCCTTTGGCCAGCCCTCAGAGCACAGCCCCATCTCACTGGACAGGAAACGGAGTCCAGCTGTATTTCTGAGAAGAAAGGGAATGGACTGGAAGAGGAGCTCTCTAGTCTGCTCCACAGGAAGAACAAAACCTCCCGTTGAGTAACACACAATAAAGTAAATGTATCAAGTGTACTTGATTATTAGGTGTAGCTGAACTCTTCTGTTAATGAACACACAGTTCTCCTTGACCACATGAGGCTTCCATCTCACGTCCCCTTTTCCACCTTCTTCTCACTGGTGAAAGCTCATGTCATATAAATATCATTTCTCCTGCGAAGCCCACTTCAACTCACCTACACAAACTGTCTGCTTCCTCTTCTGTTCCCCCCACCCATCTTATCCCCCTTTGTATCCCAAGGGACAAGTGTGCCTGGTACATAGTAAGTGGTAAATAAACGTTTGCTGAATTAATAAAACTGCAAATACAGAATAGCAATCAAATTTCAAGCAACATCATTTAATTACTTAGATATCAATATAGCTTTGAATGAAAGCACTCATTTGATATAAAGGTTGTGATAGGATTATATTTTTTAAAACAAACATATACACTAAAGATTTTCATTTTAAATATCAACAGTTAAATGTGATTTAGAATTAATGAATTCAATGTATTATCATTCGAAGAAAACTTTTTATAAGAATAAATTTAACTTTTACCTTTCAAAATGAAAATTAAACTGCTAAAATACTAAATGATCAGCAATTTAAATACAAATAAAAATACCTGCTTTTTCTGATGTCCTAAGAAATACCATGTCCGATGGAATTCTTTGATTCTGCAGAGAGTAACATAAAACACTAATTATCTATATGCAAGTTTATAAAGTAATACCATTCTATTACAAAGTAGAAATAGCTAGTAAAAACAACTAAAAAAAAAAGTTATAATTAAAATTTATACTGAAGCAATTAACATTAATAATTTGTTTTAACAATTTGTATAATTTATATTTAAATTCATTTTTTAGTTGGACTTTTTAACGATTCTTTCCCCTGTTAACAAACCATGAAAACAGCATTTGTGATGACTTGAAAACTTCTCCATTTCTGAAAAATGTTAAATATTGCCTTTTCTGTGGCCTCTTTGTTAACTGAACTCACACATACAATATAGCAGTTTTTGCCCTATAATAAATTATATTCTCCCTAGTAGACTAAATAACCCTGGAAAGTGAGAACAGGATTCTTCCAAAGCCTAACACAAAACAGAACACACCATAAATAAAACACTTACTGAATGCTGAATAAATGAATAAATGTACAACTGAGCAGACAAAAAAGTAAACCCTATAAATTTGAGAGATATTCTTTTATAAAGCAGAAAAGGACAAAAACTCAAAGGTACTTACAGCATATAAACTTATACAAGTATTCGCTATTCGTATATTTATTTAATCATTACTAATAATTTTGTCAATTGGAAAAGCTGTATCAAACTAAAGAAAAAATATATAGTAAGAACACTTCACACAATTTCATGAAGTACTTGTATTTTTTGAGACCTAAGTAAAGATTTACCCACACATGATAAAGAAATGATTACCTGTCAGTAAGCAAGCAATAAAAACAAATATAAGTCGTTAAAGGTGAATACGATATGTTGTGGGATAAAGCTACCTTTTTCTAACATGAATAAAGAAAGGTCAATTATTAACATCTAAAGAACTATTAGGTCAAAAAAGAAATCACAATGGAAATTAGAAAATATTTTTAACTGAATGATAATAAAAACTCAGCGCAGCAAAGTGTGTGAAACCATTCTGCCAGAGCCAAAGGAAAGGGTTAAGAGGAAAACATACACAATTAAATGCACACAATATATAAAGGAAGCTAAAAATACAAGCTAAATATCCACTTGAAAGCAGGGGGAGCCAATGAACCCCAAAGAAAGTACAAGGATGCAAGCAAATATAAAAACAGAAATTAATGACCTAGGAAACAAGTATATAAATAGAAGTAATGAACAGCAAGAAAGTATTTTTTAAATACGCCCATTTCAGTGATAAGAAAAACTAAGGTTAGACTATAACTAACAAAAGACAAGTTCTCTAAACAAAAGCTATCAAACATTATTGAGAGAAGTTAAATAAAACCTAAACACACAGAATACATCACTCTCTAAAATCAGAATGCAAAGATGTCATGTGCCCAATCAATTGATACATATATTTAACACAAACCCAATCAAAATAGTAACATGTTTTTTGAGAGGAATTGACAAGGTATTCCTAATACTTAGAGGGAAATGCCAAGGCCAAGAATGAACAAGACAAATGTGAGAAACGTGGAAGGTTGATTCTACAATATAACAAAACTAAAATATTAAAGTAGAGCAATTAAGACAAGATGGTATTCCTCTAAGATAGATAATTATACCAATGGGAACACAGAGGCTCCAGAAGGGAGGCTCACACAAAAATGGACACTAGATTGATGAGAAAGGTGCTCCTGCAGACCAATGAGGACACTGTGGTCTTCTCAATAAACAGTATTGAGAAACTTATTAGGTATCTATCGGAGATGACAGGAGCTAATAAATACTAAAGCACTATATCAATCAAAACATAAGAATATATTCCAAATGAATTCTGCTTCTAAATGTCAAAGTCAAAACTATAAAGCCCTAAAAGATATTACAGAATATTTTCACAACTTTTTGGTAGGGAGTAATTTCTTCCCCACCAACCCTAACAACATTCCCCCTTCTCCACAAACAAAAATTTAAAAAACAAAACAAAAATCCCCAACTAACTCCAAATGAAAAGATTAATAAAGTGGACTTAATCAAAATTAAGAACATCTCTTCAACAAAGCACACCAGGGAGGAAAAAATAATTGCAACATATAACTAATAAGAAACTCCCAGACAGAATACACAATGGCCCATAAACGGTTAAGAAAAGAAGGGATAACTTAGAAGAAAAATGGCAAGTGATTTTAACAGGCTCTTCCCAAATAAGAAAGATTCCCCAAATCATATGAAAAGGTGTCCAACTTGATTATTTTTCCAGAAAATGCGTGTTAAAACCACAACTACTACATACATACTGGAAATGCTAAGGTATAAAGGCCGACAATGCGAAGGTCAGCAAACACGTGAAGCAACAGGAACGCTTACACACTGCTCATTACAGTGTAAGTGGATACATTTCCCTGCAAAATCATTTGCAGTATCTACTGAAGTGGAACCTTGCACACCCCAAAACCCAACTCCACTCTTTAGGTATATACACACTAGCAATGTGTGCCAACTGAGCCAAGTATGACATGGAATTATCATTTCTAACAGGCAAGACTAATAAGCTACCCAAATATCCAGCAACAGTAGAATGGATAAAAGACATACTACGTAACAACAAAATGAATGAATTACGGCTACACACAACAAAATGGGAGAATCTCACAAACAGTACTGGGTCCAAAAAAAAAAAAAAAAAAAAAAGCACTCACCTAAATACACCCCTCTACCCCACAGAGTTTTCTAGGCACCCATGTTGAAAAGCAATTAACCACAAATTTAAGGCTTTATTTCTGAACTTTCAATTCTGAATTTTTGGAGTTCTACGCTGTCTAGGTTATTCTAACACTGAATAAAGTTTTGAAATGGAAAAGTGTGAATACTACAATTTTATTCATCTTTTTCAAAACTGTTTTTCACTATTCTGGGTCCCTTGTGTTTCCATATAATTTTAGAATCAGCTTGTCAATTTCTGCAAAAAAGTCAGCTGGGATGTTGAGAGGGATAGCACAGAATACGTAGATCAATTTGGGGAGTACTGCCATTTTAACAATATTAATACTTGTAATCCATGATATATAGGATGTCTTTCCATTTATTTAGGTCTTCTTTAGTATATTTTGACACTGCTCTGTAGTTTTCAAAGTACAAGTTTTGCACTTTTGTTGCTTATTCTTAACAATTATTTATAAGTATTTTATTCTTTTTAATGTTATCATAATGGAATTTTTTTCTTAAAAAAATCACTTGAGCATTTGGGTGTGTCTATTTCTGGGTTCTCCACACCGTTCCACTGATCTTTATTTCTTCTTACACACTGTGTTGGTAAATAAGGCTAGGTAGTATGCCTTAACATCAGGAAGTGATCCTTCTCACTTTGTTCTCCTTGTCAAGGCTGTTTTTGTCATTTTAGCCTTGACAAATTAGTTTTAGAATAAGCTTATTTTATCTAAAAAAGTAAAAACAAAAAACAAAACTTCGGGGCGCCTGGGTGGCTCAGTCGTTAAGCGTCTGCCTTCGGCTCAGGTCACGAC
This sequence comes from Halichoerus grypus, assembly GCF_964656455.1. Lineage (NCBI taxonomy): Eukaryota > Metazoa > Chordata > Mammalia > Carnivora > Phocidae > Halichoerus > Halichoerus grypus. The sequence goes on from NC_135724.1 coordinate 963,168, forward strand.
CCCAGAGTCCTGGGATCGAGCCCCGCATCAGGCTCTCTGCTCTGCGGGAAGCCTGCTTCTCCCTCTCCCACTCCCCCTGCTTGTGTTCCCTCTCTCGCTGTGTCTCTCTCTGTCAAATAAATACATAAAATCTCTTAAAAAAAAAAAAAAAAAGCTCGCTGAGATTTTAATGGGAATTGTATTAAACCTATATTCAATTTTAGGAAAACTGGAATTTTACAGTGTCTTTGATTACTTTCATGAACACACTGTTATTTGCAGCATACCTAAGATTTTGTTTTCATAGTAGTGCCTGTAAGAGTACTTCATTTTTAATTTCAGTTTCCACATGTTGGAAATGGGATTGGTATTTGAGTGGTGATCTTATAATGTACCACTTTGCTGAACCTATTCATTATCATTAGTTCCAGGTTTTTCATCAGTTCCTTGGGATTGTCTATATACACAATCATGTCGTCTGCAAATGGGGACATTTTCATTTCTTCCTTTCCAATCTGAATTCCTTTAATTTCCTTTACTTGCCTTATTCTATGTAGCTAGAAATGTTAGTTAAATAAGAGTGGTTAAGAACAAACATCCTTGACTTACTCCCAATCTGAAAGGAGAGGCATTCAGAATTTCACTGTTAAGTATGATGTTGGCTATATGTTTTTACTGATGCCCTTTAAACATAATTAAGGTAATTACCATCTAATCCAAACTGTGGATAGTTTTTATCACGAATGGGTGTTGGATGTAGTCACATGTTGATACGATCATTTAATTTTCTTTTAGCCTGTTCATAGAGTGGATTACACTGGGTGATTTTAGAATGTTGAAATGGGCCTTAGGTACCTGGAATAAGCTCCACGTCATCATGATGCCGAATTTTCTATATATATTGCGGATATCAACTGGCAATTATTTTCTTAAAGAATGTTTTTGTGTCTATATTCACAACGGCATTTGTTTTCTCTTGTTGTGCTTTCTCTTGTGCTGATAGGAGGATAGTAACTGGACTCCTAACACGAGCCTGGGCAGTGTTCCATCCTCAACTATATTCTGGAAACTACTGTGTAAAAATGACGCTAATCTTCTTCAAAAGCCTCAAGGAATTCTTCATTGAAAACATCTGGATCTAGATATTTCCTTCCTGGAGATTTTAAATTGCTAATTCCATTTCCTTACTGTTTGTAGAACCATTCATATTACTGTTTCATTTGGACTGAGTTTGCATAGTCTGTGGTTTGGGAAGAATCGGGCCGTCTCATCTCAGCTGGGGTATTGCCTGGAGTACAGCTGCTGGTGGCATATTCCGCAGTGACCCTTTCAATGGCTCAGGACCAGCAGTCATGTCCCCTCCGTCATCCCTGAGACTGGGGACTACTTTTGCTTTCACTGATTTACTATCTTGTCTTCCTATTCTGTTTCACTGATCTGCTCTGATATTTATTTCCTTCCTTCTGCAAGCATTGGTTTAATTCTGCTCTTCTTCTAGTTTCCTGAGCTAGGAACTTAGATTATTAATTTGAGATCTTTACTTCTTCCTAAGTCGGCACTGACTACCATGAAATTCCCTCTCAGCACTGCTGTACATGCATTCCGTGTACTTTGTTGTATATTCATTTTCATGCAGTTATATATATTTTGTTTCCTAGATACTTGTCTCATAACTAGAGTGCACTGTTTACTTCTCACATATTTTAGAGTTCTCCTGTTGCGCTGTTCCTAGTTTCTAATTTGATTCTACTGTGATGAAACAACCGCTGTATGATTTCAAATTCTTTTCAATTTTTTGAGGTTTGTTTTATGGATATGCTTTATCTTGGTACATGTTCTATGGACACCTGAAATAAATATGTGCTCTCCTCCTGTTTGGTAGAGTGATGGGTACACGTCAGTTAGATCTGGCTGGCTGACTCAGTGAGGATCTTCTATGTCACTGCTGATTTCCCACCCAGCACTTCTATCCAGTGCTCAGAGAGTGGGGCTGAAGTTCTCACTCATAACTGTGGATTTGTCTATTTCTTTTGTTCAGCTCCAACAGTTTTTGATTCATGACTTTTGTGATTCCATTATCTGGTGAGTGCAAATTTAGGATTATTTTGTCTTCCTGATGGGTAACGCTGATATCATTATGTGATGTCCTTCTTTATCTCTAGTCATTTTCTTTACTCTGAGCTCTATTTCACTGGATATTAATATAGGCCCTCCTACTTCTGATCAATTTTTTGTGGTGTATCTTTCCCATCCTGTTACTTTCTTTCATCCTACCTGTGTCATTGGATTTGAACTCCTCGTGAATGGCACATGGATGGGTCTCACTTCTTCATCCACTCTATCTCAGGATTGGTATATTCAGACTGTTCATAATAAAAGTAATTACTGACACATTAGAGTATAAGTCTGCATTTTATTATTTGTTTTCTGTTGGTTTCCTCTGGTATTCATTCTTCAGTTTCAAATTTCCTGCTTTCTTGTGTGTTACCTGAACCCTTTTCAGGAATCCCTCTTAGTATCTCAGACTGTATCTCTATGCATATTTTTTGTAGTGTTTGTTCTGGGTATTAAAATATGCATGCTAATACTTATTAAATTGTTTAAAATATTTATTAAATTGCATTCCCTCAAAAAAACAGGATAAAGAAACTGTCTTTCAAATTTAGCTGTTAAAAAAGATGTTTAGGCTGAGTAATGAAGGAGGACCCTCAAGTGTCACCTTCAATCCTGCTCTGCTTGTGTCCTCTGGATCCTTCTCAAACATCTGGACTTCAGAGCTGATGTTAGGACCTGGACAACCTTCAACTTCTAAGTCTCCTGTTCCAAACAGTTACCCTACTTGACACATTCCTCAAGTAATAATATTTAAGTCAACATATTTGTCTACAATTTTAGGTACTTCTTAGGAGGGTTCCTTCTTAAGCCAGGAAACAATCTTCGGGTTTTCTTTCTTCGCCCTGCATGCATGATCTAACCCTGACTCTGTACAGTTCTAGCCTACCACTTTCTAAGTGCATGTCAATGAGCTGCTTCTCTGAGGGAGAGTTTGAGGCTGGAAAACGAGGAGTTTATACCCAGATTCATCTAACATGAAAGCCCACATTCTACTCTCTCGCATTGTCCCAGGCTGCTGCTCTCCTGTGAGGAGACACTGGTCCAGATTTGGTGAACACACTTCAAATACCCATACAATGACTATCAATACACTAATTTTAATTTCACATTCAGATACAGAATTAGAAGGGCTACCCTCAAACATAAAATCCACCATGGAAATATCCAAGCATTAATTCCTGAGTAGCAGTATGGTCAAATAACAGAGAAATTACTTTTCTGGTTAGTGATAAGTACTGCTAGGATCCTTAAATAAAAAATAAAAGGACAAAGCCATTTGCAACCGTATCGTTACTATTTCTTTATGATGGTTCAGTCAACCAGTAACTTTTATCACTACAAAAACCACAAAATTGGTTTAACAAATATAAATCCACTAAAAATTTATCATTTCATAGTAATTACTAGAAATTATGTCTCAAATTTTTTAATATGAGTGTAAAACTGGAAATACAAAATAAAAACTAAGTCAGGTACAGAGGCCACCCCTATTTTTTACTGTACAACAACATTTCCTAAAGGTTAGTGAAAATATTTGAGAAGTCCTTCTGCTGCCAAATCTGTAAACATCAGGGTCAGGTAGGGACCGTACACATGCTCGTATACAATACGGATCTAGTGCGGGAGGACTATCCACACCGTGCTGCCCATGGAGCACTGAAGTGACAAACAGAAAGAAAGATATACAGCTACCACCACATTCAAGTAAAACGTTTACCTGGATGTCTACAAAGGCCCACGTCACTCATCAACCTCTCACAGGTGGAGAGCACACCTGGGAGGCCAGCGAGAAGCTCAAGGGGAATGCCCAGACATAGATCTAGATGTCTATCTTTCACATCCATCTATATGACTGAAGAGATGAGCTCTTACAACGTGGCCAAGAAGGGCTCACATGTTACTCAGTAAAAATGGAAGCACCAAAGGGCGCACCACTCCACCAACCTAGGCTGCAAAGGGAAGGAGAACATGCATGAACAGGAGAGCAAAGGAAATGAGGCCAAATAGCATTCCCTGATTCACAACGAGAGACCATCTGCTCTTCAAACCCCACCATCAACACTATACCGTCTCTTACGAGGGAAACAAGAGGTGATGGATGTCACTGCTGACACCAGGACCCAGCCCGCGAGTCCACACTGCGGGCACTCCCACCTTCTCCGGGCAGGCCACTGTGAGCTGCCCTGTGGAGGACTCCCCCCACCACCCCCCACTGTGGACAGGAATGAGGGAGGCCTCCAGCCAAAATCTCATGGAACTGAGGCCCTGAACCTGCCAACCCTCCAGTAAGCTGGAGGTGATGGCCACCTGGTGACTACAGCCCTGAGAAGGACCCACACCAATCTATACCCCAATTCCTGAGCACAGAAACTGTGAGGTAATAAACACTGGTGTTTGACTCACATATGGCTCAATCATCTCTCATGTCAGCATTTATCCTACAGAAACAGACAGAGATGGATGTAGAAGGGTGCTCACACAGCACTTTATAATAACAGAGAACACAGACACCACCTGAAAATCTAACCATGGATCAAAAGCTAGTAACTTACAGTGTCCAGACAACTGAATGCTATAGAAATGAGCTGCAAAATCAGTATGTTCAATTTTGTCCCATTTTGTAAAATCAAACAAACATACCCAACAACATTCTCTGTATAGAGATTACTGTAGCAAGATAAAGCCCACTTTAGTCTTGAGGAAAAAGACCTTCTTGTACCAAACATCTCCACAAGGTGGCTCAGGCTGGGTACATGGCACCAGATGGCAGCATGGGTTCAAACTACTCTTGTAAGAGGCCCTAGTACAACTTCTCCAACAAGAATGTTTTTTAAAAGCTATTCTAGAGCCTTAAAAACAGGAAAAAAAGAAAAGGAAAAGAAGAAACAGAGGCTGTCCATTCATCCACCGTTCCTCAGAGAAGTCAGGGCATGCAGAAGCACTTCCACCCGGAGCAGGCGGCCCACCCAGTCACCCACCAGGGCACCTGAAAACTTCCAAGTCTGACACTGAGGGGTTTTCTTAATGGCCTTTTCCTACAATGACCTAATAAGGCTTTTCTTTCTAATATTCTCTTACTTCCATTGACCTTTCCTTCTTGAAGTTTCTAAATCCCAAGAATAATATCCAATTACTTATGTGTAATATATCTATCTATAAAAGGAGGTTTTAGAAAATGAAACATATTCTAAATAGGTTTTAACTAATATAATTCTTTGGTCAAATGAAATAATTCTGATAATGCAATATTAAGCAGTTAACACGTCTTATTTTAGACAAAATACAATTTTACCTGCATACACTGAAATGTACTAAAGCAAAACAGACTACAGAAAAATCTAGATTTTTCTTCATGTATATCATATCTTACACAAAGAAGTTAAGAGTTAAAATAACTGTCTCAATTTTTCTTCAGATTCAAAGTTACTGCAATCAAGCTAAATGTTAATCACTGGCATAGACAGGTCTAAAATATATTAAAAATGCATCAACCTTTTCCACTATGATGAGGTCTCCAACTTGTATGTCTGAACTCTTAACTTGCACTTTACCTTAAAAAAAAGAAGAAGTATAATCAACTCAAGGAAACAACAGCACACCAAAGTTAAAGTTTCAATTGACAAATAATACTTCAGAAATAACTTTTGGGGAGTGGGGGTAACACCAGGAATTTATCTGTACTTATACTTTCAAAATAAATTTATTTCACATAGACACAGTCACTAAAAATTAACTTCTCTTAGTCAGCTCCCAAGTACAAACAGTTAACTGCCCCCCAATAAAAGACGAGAGGGCTCCAACCAGAAGGTTCCTCCCGAATCTGCCATTATTTCAGGTCTGGGTCCAGCAATGACTATGAGCAGCAGCACTAAAGATGAGTTAATGAGTAAATAAAATGAAGATGTAAAATCCTTATATTAATATTGTGAATGGCATTGATTGACACGTAACTGACAGAACAAAAGAAGTAAAGAAAATGATACATAGAATCACCGAGCGCTGGTAGCTTTACACATGGTTCCGCACTTGTAACTGATAGTAAGGACGAAAGCCTTATCAAGAAGTGATTCTTCTACATGATACAGTGTGTAAATTCTTAGATTATCTATATAATATCTAGTATAATAATCATCTATAAAATTTAACAGTCAGCACTATAGAACGTTAAGGTCATACAGAGTAGATGAAATGTTATATACGTAACTTGAGACACCATCCTACATAAGTAACAAAACTTACTCAAGTTCTCTCTCTCCCTGGGACTCTGGACCTTCCCTCCCTCCCTCCGTCAATCTCCCTTTTAGAACTGGCAACAGCCTTGTGGATCTATTTTTACCTTTTAGTGGCTCTTTTCACATGGGAAAAGACCTATGTCTTTACATTCAATTTATTCTGAAAGCTAACAGAACAAGAGGTAAGTTCATATCACATTATCAAAAACATTACCAGCCATACCACTGACTTTTAGACCATATCCAACTTATTACAAACTTATTTCCTAAATACTTCTTGGCAGCTGAGTTTCATCAGTGCCACACCTGTTCCTAAAGATGTTTTGAGGACATCAAAAAGAGTTTTGTAACTATTGTATTTTTCCATGTTCCTCAAATATACAATAAACACATAAGGACTAGAACTAGTGGGGGGGGAGCTTTTTATTCATATTATAAAAATAGCAATGTTCTTTAAAATTACATGTGAAACAAATCTTAAGATATCTTCATAAGTGATAAGTATATGTCTATTAATAGCCAGAAAGCATACTTACAAAAGAATGTCTATTTTAATTATTTTTTCATTTGGTCCCTTCAAGCTTCATGTCTGTGCTCCCACTATTATGTTTTCTATAGCTAAGCACCAGGCAGCAAAGTTACTCACTGATCTCAAGCTGAGTATTACTCAACAGAATGCCTGTCTTATCACTTAATTTTATTTTCTCTCCTACTATCCAATCCACTTTTCCTTCCTTCTGCTTTTCTATATTCTTTATAATGGACCCATTCAAAAAGGAGAGGTAGAGAAATAGCTGTAAGATAAAATAAATGTATAAACAATTTATACATATTTTGAAACAGAAAAATATATCCTTTTCTGACTCCTTAATCAAGATCTTATATTTCTGAGAAAGAGATATTACTTACTCTGTCACATAACAGACACAATTTATATTTAATAGCCTTTAGTTTGGGGGCATTATATAGTGATTTTTATTCGTTTCTATGGAACTTACTTGCAATTACATGTTTAAGGAAGACAGGTGAAGGTAAAATACAGTGCAGAAAGTTCGCACGTTCAGAATGTGACAATATGAACAAACAGAAGAAGGTTATCATGTCAAATCGGTACGGCAATCTGCCTCACATACCTACTCAAAGTACACACTTCTGAATTTTGAAGAATTGGTCAAATTGCTTAATGGCTCTTGGCTCTCTAACAATTTTAATTAATCTCTGTGCAGGGGACTCCTTGTACTTCCTTTACAGCCTTGGTCCCATGAACTCACTGACTTCTCTTTCTTCAAGAGCAGTCAGGGCATTAGACAGAAAAGATGGAGGAACATTACCTGCTCCCCAGGCACCTGACCCCCTTGAGTGACAGCCCAGCACCGTGACCCTCGTTGCCCAATGGGAACAGCTCATGCCCACAAGAACGGTTTGATTTCCGGCCACCCTTTGTGAACTGAGCTGACAGCTGACCCTAGTAACATACTATTATCAGAGCTGGGGGACTGATAACAAAAGAAAATCCCTAAATCTTACATGTCACAGCACAAAGAAAAGACAGAACTGCCACCTGCTCTCACAACCCAATAGAGCCATCAACAACGCAAAGTGTTTCTGAAATGGGCATTTAAAATTTAATAATTTCAGGGGCGCCTGGGTGGCTCAGTCATTAAGTGTCTGCCTTTGGCTCAGGTCATCATCCCGGGGTCCTGGGATTGAGCCCTGCGTCGGGCTCCCTGCTCAGCGGGAAGCCTGCTTCTCCCTCTCCCACTCCCCCTGCTTGTGTTCCCTCTCTCACTGTGTCTCTCTCTGTCAAATAAATAAATAAATTCTTAATAAAATAAAATTTAATAACTTCAGAGCTACATTTGAGAGAAGTAAGTTCTAAATACAGTAACAATGTATAGCCCAGTACTTATACCTAAGGACAGTTGTTCTTAAAAACACTGTTTTCAATTTACCTGGAGTACAAGCTCTGGCCTTTTCCTTTCTGATGAAATGGTTAACAGTGAATGTTACCAAGTAAGGCTAACAGCCATCCTTCCCTCTCTCTAAACTACTGCAATGAAATCCTTCCATTGAGCCCTCCTCCTAGCAATAAATGTTCCCAGCCACCATGCTTCCAAAGTGTAGCAGCTTACATGTTTCTCACAGAGAAGGAAAGCATTCGACTGGCTTGTTGCATGAACCAAGTTTCACAGGCTTCTTTGAAAGATCAAGAAGTAACTCAAAGGACTACTTATTCTTACTCCAAAGCTTCTTAAACATAGACCCTGCCCACCAATCTCAGTGCTATTCATTTTTTACCTGAATAAAGAGAATATTCTACTAAATGGTCCCCATTACTATCAACTCCCTAATTCAATATGAATTCCAGATGAATTGGTTGGCAAAACTAAGGATTATGTTTATCTCCACCCAGAAAATCTCCACTATTTGACAATTACTTAGAAGATAATTCAGATTTACATCATTATACACATGTTCTTCACAACTAATCTCAAATTAATTTTCTAGCTTTAAAACGGTCTACATTTGCTTTTGGCACCATATCCTACAACTCTCTGGGGCCCAAGTTCTCTATCCTTGCTATTTCTTTTGACTGGAAGCCCTCCCTTCACAGCCCTCCTTAATTCCACACAGCAAACAGAGCCTCCCAAAGCCTTCGGGGACCCACACGAGCACCAGCAGAATGCACACACACCTCTAACAATGTGCTTCTCTGCTATGAACAGATTTAACACCACAGTGCCTACTGAACCCAGATCCTGGGACAGGTTCAAAGCATAACTGAAATATACTTTTATGACATTTAGTTTGTTTTTTGCAAATGCATCGAACAAACTTACCCCACTTCAAAACAAGAGAAGTTTATGACCAATCTATTCTTAATCAGTTAAATGAATCAAATGTCGTAATGGACTCATGGCCAAGTAGCTATATAAGCCACACTGAACTAGACACAGATGACCAAATAAGGATGAAAATTAATTACTTCTTTCCCAACAAAACACACACAGGCAGTAAGAGTGGAAGATAATTAAGCAACTTCTTAAAAAAGGAACTGATCACATATAAAGGGCACTCTAGAAGGTCAACAGCGGATGACACGTGTAGTTCCCGGGCAGACAACTGCACACTAACTACATTATTAGCAGGTTGTTCGGCTTGTCTTTGTTGTTTGGGTAGGACCGGCACCCCCCACCAACTCTCTCAACACTTTAAGTGGCTGAGGAGGGAGAAGCCTAATTTAACATGGATTATGAAGCAAAGTGGGTGGCCAGGAAATGTAATTAATACATTTATTTACATATATAAGTAAACTATATTTTAAAAGAGACCTATACTCCGAAAAGAAATATTGCTGAGAGAAATTTTAAGACTTAAATAAAGGGAAAGATCTATTTCATTCATGGGTCAGAAGACCTAGTATTAATAAGATGTTAATTCTCCCTCAAATTTATCTATAGATTCAATGAAATCCCAGTCAAAATCCCAGCTGGCATTTTTTACAGAAATTGACAAGCTGATTCTAAAAGTCATACTGAAATACACAGGACCTAGACCAGACTCTGAAAATGAGAAACAAAGTTGAAGGGCAAACACTACCTGATTTCAAGAATTATTATAAAGCAACAGTAATCAAAAAAGAATGGTATTAGCATAAAGAGAGACAAACAGATAAATGGAGAAGAGAGTCCAGAAATAAACCCACAGATAAAAGACAACTGATTTTAATTTTTTTTTTTAATGTTTTTTATTTATTTATTCATGAGAGTCAGAGAGAGAGAGAGAGAGAGAGAGGCAGAGGCAGAGGGAGAAGCAGGCTCCCCACCCAGCAGGGAGCCTGATGCGGGACTTGATCCCAGGACCCTGGGATCACGACCTGAGCCGAAGACAGACGCTCAACCATCTGAGCCACCCAGGCGCCCCGACAACTGATTTTTTTTTTAAAGATTTTATTTATTTATTTGAGAGAGAAAGACAGAGCGAGAGAGCACAAGCAGGGGAAGCAGCAGAGGGAGAGGGAGAAGCAGACTCCCCACCGAGCAGGGAGCCCCATGTGGGGCTCGATCCCAGGACCCTGAGATCATGACCTGAGCTGAAGGCAGTCGCTTAACCGACTGAGCCACCCAGGCGCCCCAAAAGACAACTGGTTTCTGACAAAAGTGTAAGGCAAAGCCATGTGAAAAAGATCACTTTCCCAAAACACGGTGCTAGAAGCACGTGGATAGCCACGTGAGAAACAAGTGCTCACACGCACACCGGGTACTGGTACCAAAATTTACTCAAAATGGATATGCAGAAGGCAGACCCTAAAACCAAAGACCCTCTAGAAGAAGAAACAGAGCAGAAAATCTTTGTGAACTTGAGTTAGGCCAAGAGTTCTTAAATAAGAAAGCAAAAGCACAATCCTAAAGGAAAAAACTGCCAGATCAGACTTCATCAGCTAGAACATGACAGGGGCTGGAAGCAGCGTGAATGCGTTAAGACCAAGGAATCGGCAGTTGAAAACCGCTGGATCAGGTGTACGAGGGAGTAAGAGGGAAAGACAGGAGGAGTGCCTTGCGCCAGGTGAAGCAGCCCTAGGCCCTGGTTGAACAGCCCCCAGCACGTGACAGGCTGCAGAGGAAGAGCGCACTCAGCGAAGTCCAGAAGGTACACCAGGTACACCGGAGAGGTCTGCAGTGGGAGCCAGAGGCAGGGAAGGAACCTGAGGGCTAGAGACACAGCAGAAAAGGCAAGGGTATGAACACAGACGGACAAAGTCTCATGACGATGAAGGGCACTTTACAGTCTGAGGCTGTCCCCGGTAAGTGATGGAAACAAAGGCCCTGTGAAACCCATCCTGGAGCACACAGGCCAGGACTCTGCTCCAGCTGGGTGGCCCATTCTGACTTCAGCTGAAGGCGGGAGGGGGCAGGGAGGCATGTGGTATCCCTCCCCCAACACAGGCTGGGGACAAAAGTGGAAACAAAATGGGCAAGGCCCTGCCCACAGGAAACCTACACTCCAGAGAGCTGACATAAAGCAGAGCGAGATCAAATACAGTGATGTCTGAATGGTAGTAATTACAGCCTAGGAAATTAAAAAAAAAAAAAAGGAAATACTGCTGTTTTGGGGTGAGGGTTATAAAGCATCTTGCTGGAAGTAACCAATTTTTACTCTTAAACATTCACTAGCAATAATTAGAGTAGTTCTAAAAAGCATTCTTTAGCAATAACAAAAAAATTAAGACACTCAAACACAAATCTTTTTCTTGTTCCATCAGTAAAAAAAAAATTAGATAGCTTTAGAAAGAATATGGAAATAATAAAATATTCTGTCGTGGTAAGAAACATTTAAAGCACATAATGTTCTTTACTGGATCAATTATATTAGGCAACCACTTCCCCTCTAAAATGATGTCCCTAGCTAAAACAGTCTATACCATCCATGTAATTACCAACAGAGTTCAGAAGCTGCCAGAAGGGCCTATCCATACAGACGATTTTCTAGCCCACCAATGCACACATCTTTTGCCTGAAGCAATATGCAGAACTAAATAATGAAATAAGTATCAATAGCAATTCACTGTGTTAACTAAAGATTTTGTAGAAAAGTACAAGGGTTTGAAAAATTAGTAAGTATCTCAATACTAAATATTTTCTCAACTAACAGGTACAAATGAAAATTTTTATGGTCTTACTACTGACAGGACACTTCAAAGTCTTGGTTAAGCCTGCTGGTGTTTGCATAAGAGAAATGTCTAATCTTTGTTTTCTGTGCTTAGAAAGAATTGTTATACATCTACCAAATGTTAAAATACAAAATATTGTTAACATGAACAGTCCATAATTAACAAGTTCTAAGACTCTCAAACACAAAAACCAGAAGCTTTATGAAAAAGCCTTCCTCTCTCCTGGGCCTACAAAGGTACAAAAACTCCAAGGCCCTACATGAATCAGCATGGTGACATTACTACTGAGAGGTATATGAACTAAAGATGGTTCAAAATTGTCCCTAGTCTCTCATTTCCTTAGATTTTCAGTAGTCCCACGGCAGTTTCTTACTGCTTAAATACTCCCAAGTGTGGAGGCTGACATCGATCCTTGGTAGAAAAATGAAAAAATCACAGATGAAGACGGCAAGCAACCATGAGCCTATTTATGAGGTTTCGATGCCACTGGGCTAATTCACGAGCAGAAAGAAAAACTCCCAATAATCTTATATTTAGAGTGTTTCATGTTTCTCAGGGAAAACAAGAAAAAAATGAAAAAGAAAAATAACTGATGGAGGAAGGGAGGGGAGAAGGGAGCGAGGGAAAGATTTTCCAAGACACTAGAACATGCTAAAAAGGAACATTATTTAAAACTGGAATGGAACTGGCACCGAAATCTGGATGAGTCAGTGGAGCAGACAAGAAAGCGAAGGAAAGGGCCCAAACAAATCTGACGCATTTCTCCAAGCTCTGAGAAAAGAACTATAACAACATTAATAACTGGTTTTAAAGGAACTAACTAAACATTTGGGGAGAAAGAAGAAGACAGATCCCTTCTCCATACAACGCACACCTGATACGTAACATTACAAGTGGCTACGGAAAATGAACACACAGAAACACTGTAGGGAGATTAAAACACTTATTTACATCGGGGCTGAATGGACCTTCTAAGATTGAAGTAAAAACCACAAAGGAAAAGATCAGATTTGCATACATAAAAAGTACAAATTTATCTACATTTAAAAGGAAAAGATACAAAAATGAGTCAAACAAGACAAAAATATTTGTCACCAGATAAATTTCTCTTAGAGAAATTATGAAAAGGTAAAGATGGATGTATGAAAAAAAGACGAATAAACTTGTATCAAAGATCAAAATGAACAATGAAATGTTAAAAGGTAAGCAGCAAGCAAAACACAAGGAGAGCATTTTTCACCATGAAAGTTGGCAAGTTAAAGAAAGTAAAGTGGGCAAGGACATCAGGAAAAGGGAACCCTCAATGGGCAGCTGGCTGACAAGATCAGGCTTCAAACTTTTCATATTTGATCTGGAAATTCCTCATGTGTCATCCCATTTCCTGAGTCCCTACATATGCCAGCTGCCCTACGTAACTCGGGAGAAAACTGCGGTACGAACACAGCTGAGAACCCGATAATTAAGGGTGACTCCCAGAGTGACACCAAGTAGCAGAGGGAGGTCCCAGATACTAGCACATATACGTACCCTTCTCACCTGGGAGAAGGTACTTTGTGCTAGCCAGTGTTTTCCATTACTTTCTTGTGGCCCCTAATCTCCAAACAATGCAATAAAAAACACTGTGTATGAATATCGTGAAGAAATAAGCTCATACAGATCCTCTTAGGGTGACGTGAGGAAGAAAGACTGGTGAGGAGGGTAACGAGTACATATCTAGTTCCAGGAATCTATGTCCCCCTCGGTACAGCCACGGAGAACTGAACAGACGAGATAACAAATCTCAACTGTGTGTGTGTGCGCCTGACACACACTAGGATCAAGAACTACTATTATATGGTACAAATGTAATAATGTACACTGAACATTCTTCTGTGGATGCTTTCCAAACGCTGCTCAGGCCACAGACAGGAAAGAAGAGCGCATGACATAAACACGCGAGAAGGTGAGCACATTTATCAAGGGACTGCTCTGACTACATACAGAAAATACACAGAAAGGACTTCCAAGTACCCACTGTTCTTCATCTGCACTGTCACAAAAGTGGACCACTGAGAGATGAAACCATTCGAATAAGAGAAGGAAAGTCACTGATGCCTCTCTGTGGACTCCATGGCGACAATCTGCTCTAATTACTTCTGAGTTTATCAGCTCTCAGGCAATTTCTGATGGGAAAATTCTGCTAACATTTGAGAATACTATTTTTTAAAAAACCCAACTATCTGAAGACATGACTGTCACAAAAGGAAATCCTTCTTACCAAGTGGAACATGCAGTAACTCATGAAACCAGTTACACATTAGGATTTCCCTGTGAAAGTGCACATCGCCCACAAAGTGTAAAAGGCAGTAAAGAGGGATTTTAAGATCCCTTGATTTTTCAAGAATAACTATGACACACAATTTCATTAAAAGATGACAGAATTTCATTAAGATAATTCATGATATTTTATGTAAAAAAAAAAAGCTACTAAGAATTTTAACAAGTATATGGCAACAGTGTTGACAGTAAGGATCAAAGATGCTAAAACAGACAGGAATAAAGGACACGGCCTCTTTCTGTGGATAAAGTTCCTTTTTGGCAAGGAAACTGGAACACCAGAAGCATGTAAATATGTGAATGTTCTTCCTCGCATACCACACGTGCACACACGCACAATGCACACGATGTTCAAAAACAACAGACTTCCCTCTCTCTCCTACGTCTTAATACTAGAAAGCATGTTAAACAACAAAATGCCGTAACCATGACAAGAAACAGCTAAGACCGACTGCAGTCATCAGCTGCAGTCACCCACATCGTTCTGCAATCACAGAATTCCAGATCTATTTCTGAATATAAAGTCCCACATTAGCTTTAGGTGTAAATTTGGAATATCCACCAACAGTGGGTGACACGATGTTGTCCTGCTGAGATCTGGTGGCTGATTAAGACAAAACAAAACTCTGAATTTATCGTCCCTGCTAGAACAGTGCATGAACGCTTTAAAAAGCGTCGTCCAGGACTGACTCATGTTTGAATCCCGTGAGGTCATCACAGTGTCTCACACACACTGGGTCCTTAGGGACTGTGGGGACTGAACTGAGAGCCAGCCAGCGGAATGACTGAGCCAAGCGTGCCGTTCAGACACCTCTCCTGAGCAAGAGGTAAAAAGAATCCAAGTACAGAATGGCCCCACAATTCAAAGTCCTCGTCAGGGATTTTTGTAAGAGCTGCCAACAATTTCATACTCTCCTGCTAGGCTCTGACTCAGATGCTGTCCATTGGGCTAAACATGAATAAAGCAGTCACAAACAGGGAGAAAGCAGGGACAGGGGCAGCAGCAGACACAGAGAATTCCCACACGGCAAGAGAAGCAGCTTCTCAGGCAACAACACATGCAGCTAACTAAACGGCGTCCGTGCCGGGGCACCCGGCTGGATCCGCAGGAAACACATGACACCCCTGATCTCACGGTCATGAGTCTGAGCCCCACACTGGGTACAGAGATGACTAAAACAATAAACAAACAAACTTAAATAAATAAAAATAAGAATCTCAGTGTTGACTGACATTGCATACCAGTTAAAATATTCTCTGCTTCTAACAAAGCACCCCAAAGATAGGAGCATACTTAAAAGTGGACGTGGCTTTCCTTTTCCACAGAAAACATACGGCAGAGAACACTTTCCCAGAGTATTTCTACAAGAATGTGCTTAAGAACTCCAAATACAAAAAGTTCAAGTACTGTAAATATGATATAACAACCACAGTTAAGTCACATAAGGAAACAGTCATCAATGCCATTCAAAGAACAGATCACTACGAAATATTAGAAATTAAGGAGATGAACGTAAAATATTGACAAGAAAACAAATTTCAAACTAAAGTCAATGAGCATATACATACATTTTTTTTTACATCCCAGATTTTACTTATCAGTCATTTGCATCAGAATAACCAGCCACAGAGCAAAGCACCACAGCTGAAAGAACACTGGGTGTGACATCAGAATGGTCCGGGTTCAAATATGAACTCTACCAAAACTGCAGTGGCTCAGGGCAAATCACACGGCCTGAGCTTCCGGTCCCTCACCTGCAACGTGGAGATAAGCCAACCTACCTCGAATGGTGGTTATGCAAATGAGCAAGTTACCTGACACTCACAAGGAAGTAAAAAAAAAAAGCAGTATCATCATCATCATCTACATGTAAAATGTCCTTCCAAAGATCACCAATGATGATCGATCTTGTTTAAAAAGGTAAATTTGCATTTGTCTTTGAAATAAACCCACTGACAATTATTTTTAAAATATTCTGAGTTGGAGTGTCACAGAAGTGTAAAAGACATAAGATTAGTATGCCTTCAACATTTTTTACTATTTTTAGGTGACAATGACGTAACAAAATCAGCCATTTTAGAGTGAATAATACAGCACTGAGTCCACTCACGATGTTGTGCAACCCACTCTGTCAAGCCCGAGAACATTCTCCTCACCACAGAAGGACGTGTCATGCCCACCAAGCAGCTGCCCGCCCCCCACGACTGCCGACACTTCCCAGGGCCGTGGCGACCACAACCTGCTTTCCAGCTCCATTCATCTACCTGTTCTGATACTTCGTGTAAATGACATCATAGAGTCCATGACCCTTTGTGTCTGGTTTCTCTTAGAGTGTAATGTTTTCAAGGTTCACCTGGGTTTATCAGTATTCATTAATTTTTATGGTTGGATAATATTCCAATGTGAGAAAACACCATAATTTGTCCACTCACCCACCGGTGGACATGTGGGCAATTATAAATAGTGCTGCATGAACACGGGTGTATGCCTATCTGCCTGCGTCCCTGTTTTCGATTCTAAAGGCATTTGGGAATGTCTCAATCCTCCTTCATTTGTGAATGATAGGTTTAGGGACATCCAATACTTGGTGGACAATTTTTTCCTTTTCCCATCTTCATAATGTCACCCCACGTCCTTCTGACCTCCACGGTTTCTGACTCAAGAGCCCTTCCTTGTGTGTTTCTCTCTCACTGCTTTCAGAATATTCTCTTGGTCCTCGGGTTTCAACAGTTTGATTGTCATGTGTCTCAGTGCGGATTTCCTTGCATTTATCTTTCTAGGGATTCACTGACTTTCCTGAATATGTGGTCATGCCTTTCATCAAATTTGGGAAGTCAATGGCCACTATTCCCTACGACAGCCTCCCCACCCTTTCTCCCTCCTCTCCTCCCGAGAAGCCCACTGTGTGCACGTTAGTACACTGGGCACTGCCCACATCCCTTAGGACCTGCTTATTCTCCTTCACTCTTCCTTCTGCTTCTCAGAATGGATAATTCCACTTGAAATTATCTAGTTATTGAAATTACCTAGGTTCAAGGTCACTGATTCCTTCTTCTGCCAGCTCAACTCTGCTACTGACATTCTCCAGTGAGTTTTTCCTTTAATTTATTGTACTTTTCAGCACCAGAATTTTTGCTTTTTGCTTCTTTTATAATTTCTATACCTTTATTGGTATTCTGTATGTTAATACATCGTTTGTCGGGGCACCTAGGTGGCTCAGTCATTAAGCGTCTGCCTTCGGCTCAGGTCATGATCCCAGGGTCCTGGGATCGAGTCCCGCATCGGGCTCCCTCCTCAGTGGGAAGCCTGCTTCTCCCTCTCCCACTCTCCTGCTTCTGTTCCCTCTCTAGCTGTATCTCTCTCTGTCAAATAAAGAAATATAATCTTAAAAAACAAAACAAAACAAAAAACCTCATCATTTTTCCTAATCCTTTCAGCATTTTTCCAGTTGTTTCCTTTAGCTCCTTGGACAGATTTAAGGCAGCTGATCTAGACTTTGTCTCCTAAGTCCAGGATCTGGGCTTCTGCAGGGACGGTTTCTGTTCATTTCCTCTGTGACTGGGCCACATGGTTTCTCTGCATGTTCTGTAATTTTTTTGTGGAAACCTGTACACTTTGACTACTATAATCTGGTAACTCAGGCAATCAGTCCCTTCCCCCTCTTCTGGGTTTGTGTTGTTGTTCAGTATATGCGTACCCATGCACGTATAGTGACTTCTCTAGACGCATTTTGTGAAGTGTGTATTCTTTGTCATGTATGGACTGAGAAGTCTTTCAGCCAGTGTTTTGGAAAGGATTTCCTTGCATGGGGAGGGGGCGAGACTAAGAAAGAAAGGGAAGGATGGTGGGAGGGAAGAAGGAAAGAGCTGAGAGGAGGGAGGAAGGAAGCAAGGGAGGGAGAAAGGGAGAAGGACAGAGGAGAGAAAGTGAGACCAACCTCTCCCAATCGTTGCAGACTGCCTCTGTGCTGGGGACCCCAACACAGAGCCAGACTGCCTGGAACTCAGCCTGAGCCTTCCCCTCTGCTTGCACTGAGCCTAGAGACTGGCCAGAGGCAAAACAGTTTCTCGGGGTCTTTTTTGAGCGTGATCCAGGGCTGGCCTTGGATGTGGCTTTCAAAACTCCCCAGTAAACACAGGCACTTTTACATGCCCTAATTTTCCAAAGAAATCCCCTCTCCAGCGTCCTCAGCCTGGCATGTGACCCTCTGTTCTGTGTGTCGACTACCACTGGTGGCCCCAAGCTACCGCTGCCTCCTTAGCCTGACAGAGGCTTGAGAAATGCCCACTGGCTTCTGGCTCCTCTGCCCTGAGTGACATCCAAGTTAGATGAAAGAAAGACATCCTGAGTCCGTCCTTCATGTGTCCCTGACAGGTTGGACAGACAGACACAATTCTCTGCAAGTAAGTCCTGCTCTACTCCCTTCAGAGCAGGGTCCAGAGTCCCCAGTCAAGAATGTGGGCTGCATTCCTCATGGCAGGCGCTTGGCTTTTCCGTGTTTCTGTGGAAGAAAGGGCATGCAGGACTGTCTCCTCTGCCAGTTTCTCAGATACCACCATACCACTTAGTTCTGAATGATACAATTAATACATAGAAACAAATCTCTACACAGTCCAAATACCACAGTTAAAAACAATTTAAAAAATAAGCCGGGATCTATACTGTATTCTAAAAAAGACACACCAAGGTTACACCTAATTTGCCTGGCCATTCTGGGGACTCTCTTTTCCAAAACACAAGCTTACCTCTTTTCTACAACACACCTAACCTCTACCATGCCACAGCTTTAAGCATCAAAGCTTCTTAATAGTTAATCATTCAATTTAACCTCAAAAGAATAGTCTTTTCAATAAATGGTACTGGGACAACTGGATACTCACATGCAAAGGAATGTGGACCCATATCACACACCATACACAAAATATGAAATGAAAGTGAATCACACATCTGAATGTCAAAGCTAAAACTATAAAATCCCTGGAAGAAAATACAGAAGTAAATCCTTGTGACCTTGGGTTGGTAAATTGTTTCTTAGCTACAATGCCAAAGCAAAAGCAACAAAAGAAAACACAGAGGAGGCGGACATCATCAACATGAAAACTTCTGTGCGTCAGAGGACACCGAGAAGAAGAAAACACACGCCACGGAATAAGACAAAATATTTCCAAACCATATACTGACAAGAGACTTAAATCCAGATTATATAAAGAATGCTTACAAGTCATTAATTAAAAAAACAAATAACCCAGTTAAAACAGTAAGCCCGGGGATGGGTTAGCCTGGTGATGGGTATTAACGAGGGCACATATTGAATGGAGCACTGGGTGTTATACACAAACAATGAATCATGGAACACTACATCAAAAACTAATGATGTAATGTATGGTGACTAACATAACACAGTAAAATAAAATTAAAAAAAAAAAGGTGGTATCTTAAAAGAGGTACACA
Source organism: Halichoerus grypus (assembly GCF_964656455.1). Classification (NCBI taxonomy): domain Eukaryota; kingdom Metazoa; phylum Chordata; class Mammalia; order Carnivora; family Phocidae; genus Halichoerus; species Halichoerus grypus. The sequence goes on from NC_135724.1 coordinate 982,933, forward strand.
CAAAGAAAAAAAAAAAAGGCAAAAAATCTGAATAAACATCTCTCCAAAGAAGACATACAAACACCTAATAAGCACATGAAAAGATGCTCAATATCACTAGTCATTGGGGAAACACAAATCAAGCCACAGTGAGATACCCCTTCACACCCAACAGGATGGCCACAATAAAGAAGATAGACAATAACAGTACCCATGAGGATGTGGAGAAACTGGAACCTTCACACGTTGCCAGTGAGAATGCAAAACGGTGTAGCCAATTAGGAAAACAGCTTGGCAGTTTATCAAAAACATAGTCACCATATAATCCAGCAATTTCACTTCTAGGTATATTTACAAAAGAAATAAAACAATGTTCACACAAAAACACTCACATACAGACATTCGCAGCAGCATTATTTACAATAGCCTAGAGTGGAAACAAACCAAACGTCCATCTACAGATGAATGGGTGAACACAACACAGAATACCACAGAGTGGAATATTATTTGGCAACAAACAGAAATAAAGCCTGAAAGGTGCCACACCACCGATGAACCTTGAACACAGGATGCCAAGTGAAAGAAGCCTGTGACAAAAGCCCACATACTGCACAATTCCACTTCTGTGACCTGTCCTAAGAGGCAAATCCACGGAGACAGAAAGCAGACTGAGGGCTGCCTGGGCCTGGAAGAGGGTCAGAAGGGGCAAGAATGGGATGACGGCTAATATATTCAGTTTCTTTCTAGAATGTTAAAAATGTTCCAAAATTAGTGGTGCCTGGGTGGCTCAGTCGGGTGGGCGGCTGCCTTCAGCTCAGGTCATGATCCCGGGGCCCTGGGATCGAGTCCCACATCCGGCTCCCTGCTCGGCAGAGAGCCTGCTTCTCCCTCTCCCTCTGCCTGCCACTCTGCCTACTTGTGCTCTCTCTCTGTCGAATAAATAAATAAAATCTTTAAAAAAAAAAAAAAAGTTCCAAAATTAGATGGTGCTGATAGTTTCATAACTCTGTGAACATACCAAAAACCACTGAACTGTATACTTTAAATGGATAAACTTTATGTTATATGAAATACATCCCAATAAGCTACAGAAAAATTTTTTGGAGAATTATTTCAAAAAAATAAATTCAGTGTACAAATGTCTACATGTAAACAGAAGATACAAACTCCACTCTAAACCTCATTTTATAAGCAGCTTCCAAGTTATTATGAATACTTGTCTAGCTCCTCAGTGCCCCCCTTCACAGTCCCTTGCTGAAGTAATGACTGTCATGGTGTCACTTTTCGACAGGCATAATGCCCGCCTATAATGGCTTCTCCCACACTCCTCTACACATCGCTTCTTTTCCACTGGGACTGAGAGACCAAAGAAACAAGCTCTTTAAAAACATAAAATTAGGGAAGGCTTAAAGCCCTGAATGAAGTGAAGGAGAAATGGGCATAAAGCAGCTATCACTTTGGATCATGACATTTACTGTAGGTGCCCCAAGTTCCCTTCACTTAAGGCCATGGTACCAGATGTCTGTCCGACCTTTATGATTGTGTTTAAATATAACACAAACAGATTTTAGGTAGGTGATATTCACAGAAAATGTGCATACACCAGTTAGGTTTCACATGTGTTCTCTTGAAATTGTAGACATTAGATTATTTAAAAAAATTAATTAGATACCATATGTAATCACATACTATTTTCTAACAGAATTAAGACACGTTTTCTTTCACTTATGTTAACTCTAAAATGATGGTTACAGTTAGCAAATGATAAGCTAGATCAAAAGGGTCTTGCTAACCTCTTACTGTAAGCTTGCTGTAGAGCTGTGAATTCACTTCCTTGTCTCGCTGAAAACGCCGAAATTCATCAATTGCTTCCCTCATGATAGTAACAGCCAAAACAAATCCCTATAAAACAAAATAAAATATAGTATTTGAGAAAACTAGCTTTAACAAAAAAGTTAAGGGAATATTCTTTAACCAAGCAGTTTTACTTTTCCCCCCTCAATTTATATTACTTCTAAAACATAAATGAAAACAAAGACAAAAATAATGCAACACTACAAGAGGAATATAATACATACTAAAAGATTTACAATTCTCCCTATTCCCAAATAATTTTTTAAAATTCGTATCATAACATGTACTTCAAGCTAAACATCAGAAAATACTTAGTAACCCAAAGAAAAAAGAAATCAACAATCTGAAAAAAAAAACAAAAACAAACAAAAAACCAACCCAGGAATTATATTTAGAACGCTCGAGCCTTTAAATATCAAATTACCAAAGGCTGAGATAAAATCTTATGCTTTCTGCACTGGAATCCTGCTGGTGGAAGGAAGCAGGAAGGAACGCGGCGCAGTCCCAACACGACAGCCTCCTCCTGCACAGGCTTGTCCCGCTTTGCGAGCAAAACCTCAACAGGTCAGCTTGAGGCCACACAAATCAACGCTGATGTGCTTGTGCTCTGTCGTGAAGTCCGTTATTCCCCTGACACGTGGCTGACATCTCAGAGCTACACTCATGTTTTCCGAGTGTGAATACTCTTCCAGTCTACCTCTCTACGGCCAGACTCTTCAGAAGGCTGCGTGTTACACTGACGCGCATTCCCCAGGCTACTCTGTGAGTGACCCAACACTGGACAACTGCCCTCAAAGGACAACAGTCTGTCACTCCAGGGCTGTGTCTGTGTCACCAACAGGCCACATTAGGTGAGCCCTTGCGTTTACGCAAAGCTGATCCTCCCTGCTACGCTCAGAGTTGTACCATCACCACCATCTGACCGTAGACTATTCTCATCACCCCAAAGAGAGAGACACCCCACACTGGACAGTGGTCACCCTCATCCCCCTCCAGCCCCCAACCCCTGGCAACCAGTAGTCCAACTTTCTGGCTCTATGAATTTGCCTCTTCTGGGTGAGGTGGCCTGTTTAGCATTTTGATGAACGGCCAGGCTGCCTCCTGAAGTGGTTATACCCCTTAACAGGAGCTTATTGGCCATTCATATCTTCTTGGGATAAATGTGTGTTCAGATCCTACACCCACTTGTTAACGGTGTCATTTGTCTTTTCACTGTGAAGCTGTAAGAGCTCTTCGTATTATTCTGGAAACAAATACCTCGTTAGACATGTGATTAGCATATGTGAGATTACAAATATTTTCCCCCACTCTAGGTTATCATTTTATTTTCCTGATGGTATCCTCTGATGTCCAAAAGTTTTTAATTTTGATAAATACAATTTATTTAAGTTTTTCTTTAGTCACTTGGGCTTTTACCGTCCAAGATCACAAAAATCTGCCTCTATGTCTTCCTCCAGGAGTCTTACAGTTTTAGCTCTTCCATTGAGGTCTATGATCCCTTACGAGTGGTTTTCTGGGTATGACCTGAGGGACGGGCCCAACTTCATTCTTTCGCATCCAGCTGTCCAGGTGCCCCAGCACCATTCGTTGAGTGCACTGAACGGTCCACCGAACGGTCTTAGCATCCTTGCCGAAAGCCAATCTGTCATGAACGTCAAAGTTTATTCCTAGACTCTACATTGTATTCCTTGGTCTATTCATCTATCCTTCTGCCAGTCCCACACCTTCTTGATTACTGTGGCTTTGAAATGAGCTCTGAAATGGGGAAGCAGGAGTCCTCCAATGTTGATCTTCTTTTCTAGGTTGCACTGGCTACTCTGGGTCTCCTGCATTTCCACATGAATTTTAGAATCAGCTCGTGAGTTTCTGCCAAAAAGCCAAGTGGGATTTTGACAGAGATTGTACTGAATGTGCAGATCAATTTGGAGAGTGCTGTCACCGTAACAATACTGTCTTTCAATTCCTGAACACGGGATGACTTTTATTTATTTAGATCTTTGATTTTTTTTTAAAAAAATGTTTTATTAGTTTCCAGCAGGCAACCCTGTATTTTAGCTAAATCTATTCGTATTTTTTTCTTTCTGATGCCACTATAAATGGAACTGTTATCCTAATTTCATTTTCAGATGCTCATTGCTGGTATACAGAAATACAAGTGGTTTTTGTGTATCTATCTTGTACCCTACAACCTTACTACCTCATTTATTAGTTCTAACATTTCTGTGTGTGTGGACACCTCAGACTTCCCAACGTACAAGATCACGCCACTGTGAAAAGAGCCCTATTTCCTTCTTTCCTTTCTATCTAGATGTCTTTTAGTACAGGAAGACAAAGAAAAAACTATGAAAATCCAAAGCAGGAGATACCAAAATATTCTTTTAACAAATTTAGTGTTATCAAAAGCCTTAAAATTTGCACACACTTTAACCAGTTTCACTTCTGGAAACTTATCCTAAAAAACAAAACAAAACAAAAAAAACAAGGATCCCAGCAGCATCAAATATAAAAAACTGGAAATAACCTGCATGTCTATAAATAGGAAATTCATGGTACACTCATATGTTGAAATACTGTATTTCCTTAATTCAAAGATGCGGTTAGTCTCAGGTGGGAAGATGATACCACTTTAAAAACAAAAGCTCTGAGTCTCAACTCGGTTTTAGTAACATGAAACATATGCATCCACCGAAGCAGGAAATACAGTTCTATGCAGCCATTCTCATGCAGGAGAATATTTACTGTTGCAGACCCATGTTCACAGTGTATACGTAATTTCTTACAATTCTACTTGTGACCGCCTCGCCCTGAGAGAGAGAGGGGAGAATGGCTGTCGAGCCTCTGTTCCTTAGAGACTGAAGATAGTATTGTTAAAGGAGTGGCTCCGAATCAGGCTAACGTAGCACCATCACCTGGAAGGTTTTCTGCCTACAGATTTGCTCGAGCCCTGCCTGGAATGTGTACTTTCACCTCTCCTCTCCAAGGAACAGGCCCACACATATATATGTCATCTAGACTCTCCAGGTCAATCTAACTTTCACCCTGGACACCTATGGCTTAAAGACAGCAAAAGTTACTTCTCCATTCATCAATTATAAACCACAAAACGTAATAGTTCCTAGTGCTTTCAAGAACTCAGGAAGTGAAAATAAGCTCTCATTTCTATAGCAGTAATATTAGAGAAGATTACCAAATAGGGGCAGGTCCCAACTTCTGAAACAGGAGTTAAGCACTCTTCAAGGGGACAGAGCCCTGGTCACAGGCAAAGACTGCTAGTACCTACAAGCCGCTCTGGGCCACACCCCAAATCTAAGGTTTACCTGAATACAGGACAGATGTGTAGGACCAGCAACAACCAAGAGGTGTCACTCCCACACCACCACGTCCATCGCCGGCATATCTACCCTGAGAAAAGCCCCAAGAGCCAGCCTTGCAACATAAAGCAGATGACCAGAAAGGCGCAACAGATGCCATGCCACCGTTTCCTTCTTAACAACTGGAGTCTACCACACATGGGCCTCCGCCTTTAGAGTTTAGATCTACTGGGTCGTAACTGGATCAGAACAGACCGGTGGCCTATGGAAGATGTGGACAAGCGGCCCCACAGGAGTACCTGGACCTTCCCATGGCCTCAGCACCAAGCAGGTCAAAGATGGAAGCTACAGTAATGCCACCTAGAAGAGCCAAAAGCAAACCCAAGAGGGTGACAGTATTTCACAGCGAAACCACAGTATTTGTGCATCAGGTCTGTCAGTCACGATGCCTGACAGGAACGTGTCACACAGCCGGGCCATGGGCCGGGACTAAATCCTGTACCACAAAGTAGAACTCCTTCTTCCTTCTTCTCCAGATGGCCCAGGGGCCGTGTGGAGTCAGTGCCAAAACAAGAGGTATTTTATAAAATGAGAAAAAATTCTACTGATATATTATAGTATCAGTTTAACCACGCCAGAGACTTTTCTATATATTCTAAGTAAGTTACCTTTTAAATGCCACAGAAACCCTACAAGGTGTGTACCCTCAGCTCTACTTCAGACAGGGAGACTGAGACATGAGCAGCACACGTACTTTGGCAAAGGTCACACTAAATGTGCAGCTTATGTTGAGCATGCTTGTCTCTGGACAGCAGGAGGTATAAGTCCAAGTAACTGATCTGGTTCCTCCTTTCCGTACTCCATCCACACCTCCAACATGCAGAGACTCTCAGAAGAAAGAGTGGACAGAAGGACCGAAAATCAGAGTCCTCGCAGACTGGCCGCTCACCTACGCAGTCTGTCTGACTTCCCATTAACAAAATACCAGGAACACAGCTTATGTGGAAGATGCAGTGTTAACAATCCAGACCTCCTTTATCTAAGAACCGCCTGCATGGCTAGATCTATTCTACCTGATTAACTCTGATAGAAGCATTACAATCCGTTTTGTTACTCTGATTACACTAGCTTTCCCTCAAAGAGCTGCTGGGGAAACTGAATGATGCAAAAGGTAACCTTCATTCTGACACAAGAACGCAGTAAAATCACTTATTTTCAGTTTGCTCTCCTGTTCTATGGCAAAATATAACAGAAATTAGATCAGAGCTGAAGCTAGTAAATAACATTGCCAGAGTGCTTGATATAGAAAGATTATTAAACCATCACTGTCTTCAGAAATACCCTTGAGGTGGAGAGCAGAACAAATGTGAAGTGCCTTGTTTAAAATTAGTGGACGTCAGACATAAGATTTTATAACCACCAGCTATGTGATGGTTTTATGCTTCACTGGCAGGTTTCTGGCAAGGAGGAATTTGGAAATGCTAACTAATTCCTTTCTCTGAGCAACCTTACAGGTACTTACAGAACCTGAGAAAGCAGGCAGAGAAAAGACGTCAAACACTTGAGTGTGTGTGTAAGGACCACATGCTAGTGCAGGCCCTCGACAAAGGCCAGGGCCAAACACAGTGGTCAAGAAAGAGCAAGGAATCAGGAGCTAGGAAAGAATCCCACTGAAGCACACCTCCTTTATTTAAAAAAAAAAAAAAAAAAAAAAAAAAAATATATATATATATATAGTATATATATGTGTGTGTGTGTACATTTACACATTTTAGATGTAGATTTAAAGGTTAAGTTTGCCTAGATTAATAAAAAAGATCTTCTGTATATAATATCTGAATTTTCAGTTTAAAAATTTTTTTTCTGAGGTGAGTTTGGATCAAGGAACCGATATACCTCAGCCTGCCTCTTGGATTCAAAGGTGAATCTAATGGACACATCACCTTTTTAAGAGTTTTGCTAGATCAGAGGTTAAAATGTACACAGCAGTGCAAGCACAGATACTAACAAACCTTCAGTCCTGATTATCTGATGAAAGGCATCGATCGTGGCTGCCACCCAACCAAAGAACAACAGGACACGGCTTCATAAAGCAGACCACTTCTGCGGTCTGACGGGGCGGCAGGAGAGCAGGGACACGAGAAGCTGGCCAGGCGTGTCACAAGGCAACATGAAGCGTGACTCAAATGGGAAAAATGGGCTTTTCACCTTTCTTTGCGGCCCCTGACACACAAGTGCAGCAGCGTAACAACGTCCCTTCCCTGCACACCGCAGCAGGGGCTGACCGAGGCGCTTCTGTAAACGCCATCGTTAATTCTCACACGCCAACAAGAGAAGGACGAAGCATTTCCAACGCCCCCGGCTGACAGTCGAGTCAGAGGATGTAAACGTCACGTGGAAGCCCAGGAAGGACAGGCACCGACGCTCACACGCACGCTCGCACTCCAGCTCTGGCCGACACGGTCGATTCTGTGCATGAATTCCTCATCAGGAATCCATCTAAAACTAACATTTTCTTCGGTTAAAAGCTACTTAGATCACAGTTAATAGGAAAAGATGCAAAAGCAAAACAGAAATGAACACATTCTACTTTAGATTTTTAAGAAGATGTTGTGTTCTGAGAATATCACAGATAAAGTGAATTTCAACCCAAGATGGGAGTGATACTGAAGGGATTCAGGGCAACCTCGTGAAGCCAGGGGTAGAAAAAGTGGCCAGAAATAAACATTGAAATTGTAAGTATAGTCGTGTTTTTAGGATGAGCACGTATTTTCTCTATGCTCTAAAATTTCTGTAATGCTATACTGCTTTTATTGGAAACTGGGAAAAGTAAGGAGCAGTCTGCCAATCAGACTTCCAGGATGCACACAGCCTAAGGGGTCTCCGGCTCACGTGCACAGGGAACAATGTACAATCACAATGACCATTATAGCAAAGTCTGTAACTGTGAAAAATGAGAAGAAACCTCAAAGTCTCCTTTTCTGGGAAGATGGACATATTCATCCAATGGAATACTTCAAAGAAGTGAAAAGTGAATGTGTCATCATGGATCCATTTCATAAATCAATGTTAAGCCAAAAAAGCATGATGCAACAGGAAACATACAGTAAGATAATCTTTATATAGATTTTTTAAAGCATGCAAACAATACTATTATTTTAGTGATACAAACATAAGCAGTAAAATTATTAAGAGAGATGTAACAACTGAATCTCAAATGCAGAACAGAAGTTGCCTGCAGGGGGAAGAAAGGCGCGAGGAAAAAAGAAAACAGTCTCTGTCCTCTCTCCAGAGCCACCTGGCCTGAACCAACTGTGACAACAGGGGTCTGAGCTCCAGTGTCCTCTGTGTGCTGTGTGACACCTAGAGAGACAGACAGCTCCCTCTCCCGCTCAGGAGGAAATGGGAGCCCCCACTGACCTCCCTTCCATCGCAGTCCCCGCGTCCCCACGCTCCAGCAGCACCCCAGCACCCCGGCTCCCTTGGCCTGCACATCTCTTTTCCGTGTTCTGCACACGGCCCAGCCACTCTGTCATCTGGATAGCATTTGAGTGCCGCCCCTCAGAGGGGCCTTCCTTGACCACCCTAGTTAAATAACCCCGATGTCTTCCAACCTTGCTAATTTAAAGAGTGGACATGTATTCATTCATTCGGTGATTTTGTATTTGTAGGACAATGCAGTTACTTTCACCGCTCAAATCCATGCTACTCGAAAGTCTGTGTGGATGGGAGCAGGAGGGGCTGGTTGAAGGGACCCTGTCAGGGAGATTTCAGCCCCCTCTGCCAGTCCTCCCCGGCGTGTCTGAGAAGACCCTCTCTGGGGGGCCAGGGCGGCACCAACCAGAAGAGATTAAGTCGGGAGCATGCTGATCAGATGTCCAGTTCTGAAGGGAGTGCTTAGGTGGGGGATGCCAGCCCTGCCCTTTCACTATGTTTTCTTGACTGGATTATGCTGGTAATCTGCCCAAAAGGAAGCAGTACATTTTTCCAGGTGAGAGGAAGAAAGAAGGCACACATTTTGTCTGTATAAGCTGAAAATTAATGAAAATTATTGGCAAACAGCATCAAACCATTAAAACAGCACTACGTTTGAAGTTGAAATATTTGATGCTAAGTGTCATCTGCCTTTCAAAAACTTTCACACACTGAGCTGCCAACCAGAAACCGTCTGGACTTCACTGACTGAGATACTTCAGCCAAAAGGGAAGAAGTGCCCATCTATCAGGATGCCAAGAGAGTCACTGAGGAGACCCCACCCCATCATTCCCAACAGCGCCCTCGGCACGGGGGGAGCCAGGCTGGTGAGACAGACCTGGTATCGCAGGGCACGTACAGGATGCCCCATGGAGACCACCCCCACGCCCGCCAGCAAAGGCGCCCAGTGGCCCCTGAGCCAAGACGCACAGGCAGCGCACGGCCCGACGCCCCTGCGAGGCTGCGAAGTCCAAAGGTACACAGCAGCAGTATCATGCTTCTGGAAACCTGATCACTTCATCCTTCAACCATCTCCACTCTGAAAACCAAATACTAAATATTAATAATTTAACTTAATTTCAAAAATCTTTTCTTTTACCAGAGGAGCCCAGTAGGTGTAGAGATAGCCTATTTTCAATGCTGGTACAAACTGTGAGCAGGATACTACCAGAAAATAGAGATTCAAGAAAAACTTGAATTGTTCATATAAAACCTAAAAAGGAAAAGAAAAAATTAACACAATCTCTCCAAGGACAACCTTTAAAACTTCAATTAAATAATTATATCAGCACAATATCTAACTACATTTCCATCAAACAGTGAGAATATGCCCTGAGTTACAGTAAATTAAGTAATTTTGACACTGGCTTTCCAATAACTAAATTACATATATATTATATTTATTTAAAATTATATTTAAAATAAACTGAAAAAACAATTAGAACTTCCAATATGTTAAAAGCATCCTCTAAAAGTTTTGATTTACTTGTATACAGTTTCCAGTTTTGCACACTCCTCTGTATGTATATCAAAGCAAATGAGATAGCGAAACCTTCCCAATGTTAGTAAGTCCATAAATACATTATTTATATACACACAAATGCATATCTTGAGAACTCAGAAACTCTTACAATGGGAAAGTTCTATTAACCTTATATTTATGAAATGGTAAAAAATAAATATAATAGCCATGTTTCTGAACATGAACATCTGGGTAGCTTTAAAATAACTGAGTGAACAAGCAAAACATACACAATATGACTTCACAAAAACTGCCTTAATCTCTTCTATTTACTTCTCTCGAAGTATAAGAAATAATGACATAAAAAAGTATGTGAATTGCACATCAATTCAGGAAGACAGCAACCTATATATTCTTTATAATCTCTTGGCAGTTGATCTGCAATAATATTTTCAAATACAAAGTAAGTATCATTCAACAAAATTTTAGGAATGCAAATCCTGCAACTTTTTGTTTTTTAATTCAAATAGAGTTACCTTTAAGGAAGAAAACCCAAGATCCGGTATATTAACAGACTTCTATTTACAAATTCTCAAATTATTAAATTTAAATTGAAAATCAAAATGGAACAAATCTTATGTTTATAGATGAGAATAATTCAAATGGCACACTATAATTGCAATTAAACTTACAACCTTGCAACTTCCAAATCAAAATCTCCTTGGATGCCATTTTATATGCAACTTGGAGGGTATGGAAATTTTAACAAGAGCAGAGCAATGGGTTAAGTACTTATTGTTGACTTAAAGAGTCTGGAACCACAGTTTTTATATAATGAAGTTTTCTACATTACCATACAGTTGTTTGTGCAACTCAAAAATCAGCTACACTGATAACACGTTTATATTCATAATCATATTCAATTGCTGTCTAAAGATGTTTTGAGTCATTTCATAAATTAATCTCAGCAGGAGAGAAAGCTCTTTTTCCTCAGTGATTTCTTTAAAATCTCAGTTAGCATAAATTATATCTATTAGCAATTCAAAAATTGCCATTTGTGCTAAAAATGGCATAGAATTCCTACTGTGCAATTACCAAATGTTTCTAAAATACTACGTTTTAGATGAAAAGCCTAATTTAAGAGACACTCTAAGAACGAGAATTCACACGCTCACAGTGGAGCAGCCACACCAACAGGTGCCCCCAGGACACGGCCCACCCTGCTGGGCGGCAGGGGTGTGCTCTGGGCAGAGCGAGGCTGCACTCTGGGCTTGAGGCCACTGTGGTCAACACTCTGCTGTCTACTGAGTGAACTCTGTGACCTTCAGGAAAATGTACAATGCTTTGCCCATCTGCGAGTATTTAAAATTTAAAGAAAACAGTAGCTTCATTCAATAAAGATGAGAATATTTATCTGCCTGAAAGACAGCTTACATTTTATTGTCCTGACAAAAGAGCTGTCTTTTAATGATGGAGACAGTAGTTTTGTGTGTTTTACTAAAGAGTTAATTAGATATGAAGCATTCGCCAACTATTAGATGCATGGGGGAGGGTGGCGAGGGGCAATCAATGCCCAGTATAAAATCAGCATGATTATTTAAATTAAAACATGAAAAATAAAACAGCCCTTATTTCACTTTACCAAGAGATTTTCTTGTAAAGAGCATAAGAGCGAATAACTAGAATGTGTCAGAAATTTTGATATAGAAATATAACCAGTACCAGCTTCCTTTTGCCTTTAGAAAGATGAATAAATTGGTCTATAAAAATAGGAAATGATGTACAAAAAACAAAAATTAGTCAATCATCCTAAATACATACTCAGTTTTGTAACTTAAGCCAAAAATGTCACTAGCAACAAAAAAAGTAATGAAATATTTAAACTTCATTGTTTACACTTAGCATAATACCTAATTAAAGATAACTAATGATATAACAATATAACATGGCCTGAAATTTATAATGTGAAGTAGAAAATATTATCTATAAATGCTTACAGATATTTTGTTACTGAGTCATGTTTGTATAAAAAATTATTTTACTTTCATCATGAAGTTCCTTGGCAGGCTTTAAACTTAACATTCCACTTCACCTCCAAACAAAACTTACGACCTATTTTCTGATAATTTAATTTAGGCTTACTTGGTTATTTCTACAATAATATAAATATATTTATCTAGGACTGAAGTCAAACTATAAATTTTCTCACATTGAACTCCATGATGTACCCATTAAAAGTGTGCATGAATTATTTAACAACTATTTGAAACATGAATGGTTCAAAAGCAAAAGGTCACTGATTTGGACATGACACAATTAAGAGGGGAAAAAAAATTAAAAAAAAAAAAAAACAGTGAAAACAAAAGGAGCTAGCAATCTCTGATATGAAACCCATTCTTAAGAATGTAATAGTCTTACCCCAGGTATAAAGGTAAATACATTGTATTTTTGATTTTTTATAGAATTTCTGGGATGCTTTTCTTCACACTTTTCAGGATATCCAAGCCACACTGTGCGAGCTTTCAGTTCTCTCTTTCTTTGACAAATATTTATCAGCCAATCACAGCAACTGCATGAAACAAAAGACACTCATTATATATGCTTTTTAAAAATTTTTTAAATTAATTCTACATATTTAGAGCCAATACTGATTGTTTCTGTATTTACCAGACACCGATAGCATATCTAATGCTCACCTGTAAAGGTTATCTTAAAATAGGTTATACTGAAATAACTTTGACATGAAACACTGAAAGAGACTTGTATGAGTGTATAATGACTCCTAGAACCTCAGGGAAATGATCTTCCCTGTTCAGACCCTCTTACTGACAAAACCATTAAGATTCTGAAGCAATCAATGCTCTTCTATGAGGAGAAAAGGATAGCCGTGTCGTTTGCAATTCTCAATACACCACTCAGTGACCCAATGACAAAGGTCCTCAGACATCAACTCTCTCAGGTAATCACTCTTTTCCTCTCTTATGGAGGACTATTTTAGTAGCATTAATATAAAATTAAGACTTACGGCTCAATTCAACATTGAGAAAGGACACTGATGTTTAAGAGGATACGCTCATGCTAATCAGGGCTAAAGCTATCTTCCAGTCCGTCCATGCGCCACAGCGTCAGGACTTCAGCAGCGCACACACTTCCACTTCCTGGACATCCAAACCATTATGTATGGATAGAGAGAATAAACTTTTCTCAAAATACTTAAGAAAATGGTGAAAAGGTATCAAAATCATCTGAACTAAGCATAAAATAATAATCGTGAATTTAAACTTCAGGGTTAACAATGTGGCTTTGCTCCAATCTCCAAACTGCAGAAGGAGACCTAGAAGGGCTTGGGAAGGGAGGCTGTTCAACTGCATCTTCCAGGTGGAGTCCGGCTACGACAGCAAACCAGCAGCAAAAGGCAGACGCTCTGGACTTCACTCTGCGACAGACTCCGCTGGAAAGCTAACAGGGAATCTTGCGTGACAATGTCAGTCCCAGGAGGTGCGATTATACAATGAAGTTGGCCTATCAGGACTTCCACCCTGAAATCACTGCACGTCTCCCACGGCAGGTGGGGAGGGCGCACCAGCCCTTTACCCCAGTCACACTGACGTCCACCTTCGGAAATCGCCCCCTCTGCATGGCACCCACGGTGGTATCCTGTACACTGAGACTGGGGTACCTCCACCGAGTATCCGCCTATCTCTCAGCTGTGCACAGAAAATCCTCAGTCCGGAAAGACAGGAGTCCGCCCTCCAGCTGTGGGCATCCGCCTCGCGCCCGCCCGCCCGCCCGCCCGCAGGACTGGGAGCACTGCTACCTGAAGGAGCTCTCTTGCGATGGCAATCCTGAGTGCCAGGGGCACAGCCAAGCGGGTCAGTTCCAAACCACCCCCCAGGACCCCTCCCACTCCAACTTTTAAGGACAGATAGCATCCTCCACACATAAAGGATACTATTAAATCCCAGCAGTTACAAACCAGGATATTATTAAAGTGATTTAAGATTGCCACAGTACGTATTCCCGCCTTTACTGCCTTTTGTTGGCGGGGGGTGTGGGTGTTAAGTAGATTTCAGTAAAATATTAGGGATACGTGATCTTGCTCATGCTTGAATGAAACAAAAATTAAGTAAGGCTTCAAATAAAATATAATCTGCTTCAAATTACTATTTCTCACCTCCTGTTGCTTTTACCATGTGGCTGCACCAGGTAAGGCTTCTAACAAGGCTTCTCCCCCTGCGGCACAACTCACCTCGCCACTCGCGAACCTTACGGATCCACAGCCACCCCTGCCCGCGGCACCAGCCCACGCAGCCCAGGGCTCCAGGGGCTCCTTCCCTCCTTCTTCCTGGCAGCAGCTCTGCATCGCCAACCTCTCATCTAGTTGCATACGACATGTTCTCCTGAGGCACGACAACCGCTCGGTCCCGTCACAGCAGACAGACACCCCATGCGAGCTGGGAGGGGCCCTTCCCTGCCCGGGGCTTCATCAGCCTGACACCTGCGGCGACACCGCAGCCATGTGAGACTCGCGCATCTTCCACAGGACAGACGGGAGGCCAGAAAGGTAAACGGCTTCCCTAAGAGGAGACAACGAGGCGGTGGCAGAGCTGAGAGCAAAGCCCGACCGCGCGCTGCCCGGGAGCCCAGCGTTCACGCCGCCCCACGTCCGGCCGGGCCCGTCAGAACATGGCGACCGCAGGACAGGGGCTCCACGGGAGCGCCCAGCAGCTCGAGGGCGGGCGTGCGCATCTGTGAGCGCGCTGGTGACAGGAGGCAGCGCGCTGGAGTGCGGGCGCAAGCGGGGCGCGGCCCGAGTCCCACGCAAACGTCTCCAACACTCCTTCTGGCACGAGGGGACACGCCCGCGCTGCCCCGCGAAGCATCCACTGGCCGCACGTGACTATTTGCATACGAATTAACATGAAGTGAAATAAAAAGCCCAGTTCCTCAGTCACATGAGCCACATTTCAAGGGCTCGAGAGCCGCCCTGGCCACCGGCTCCCACAGTGGCCACCAGATCTAGACCATTCCCACGTCACGGGAGGGGCAGGGGCAGGGCTGGCCCGTGGGAAGCAGATGAGATGCAAGCCTTCAGCACTGCGACTACGGCGAAATCCTCCAGCGATGTATTCAAATACGAATTCTCGTTCTGAAACACCTACCATGACAGTCTGACGTACACAAGTCAGACAAATCTAAGATGAAATAGAAGACAGGCAAGATTAAGTGTGTGAAAAATAAATATAAAATTTAGGAAATGTGGATTTTACCAAGTTTACGGCAAAAGGCTCTATAAATGCAAAACCACGCTGTGCATCACATGAACGCTGCAGAGCACAGCCAGAAGGAAAACCTCCACACCAACACACCGTGTGCTGCACTGAAACTAACGACCCACGAAGTTCCAAAGCCTTCTGCTCTATAAACTCTAAATTAAATACCAAGGGCTAAAAACACACATAACTCAGCAGTTTATTAATTTTTTTCTCTACAACCTGGCAGAGGAAAAAAAAACCAAGATCCCCAGACTTCCGAGATGTAACTAAACTATTTGCAACACTCTGCTACTAAGAACTATCAAGAAACAAAAGTGTTATGACTAATTATTTCCTTATGCAAACACAGAAGCAAGTTGTCGTTAGGAAGCCATAATCCAATCACACGCTATTTCACAAAATTAAATGAATACAGCGCTTGAGGTGTGACAAGCCCGGAGCACCACCAGAACTGCCACTGGATGATGCAGATAGAAAACAGGAGCAGAAAGGAAGACAGGTGACTTGAATGCAAAGAGTAAAGGGCATAAACACCAAACATTTAAAACAAAACCTGTAGCCCAAGAAGTAAATGTAAGCCTTACTAAGTTGTAGAGCTAAGCAGGAACATAAAACTATGGGCAATTTTTTAGTAAAATATACTGTTAAATACTGATAGAGAGAGGGAGAACCTCAGAGAGGGTGGGAGAAAATAACCGGAGCCACAGCTGGTGACACTTCAGGCGTGATCGCTCAGGGGACACTCCCCATTCACAGGTTAAGTCACCTGCCACCATCGAGGGAAAGCAACACTAAATCCAACGTTGCACAAAGTGTGTTTTTCCTTACAACACTGTAGGATCAGCAGCTTTTCACAAAGGCCTCTATAATCAAAGTAACACTCTAATATTAAATAAAGTATCTTTAATACACCAAGATCCTGTCTCCTAAAGCTTTAACTAGCCACAGTTACATAACTCCCAAACTTAAGAGAGCCTTCTTCCAAAAACAACCAAATCTAGACACTGATGGTACCCAACAGGTGCCCATGGTTACCGAGAGCAGCACAGCCTACTGTCTTCTTAGAAGATTCGCATCTCCCCACGCTCCTGCACTGCAAATGTGCTGCAGAGCCCCTGAGAGCGTAGACACCATTAAGAACAGGAATAATCCCAGTATCTGACGTCCCTCCCCCGCCCCCGACCCACCCATCCACCCCACTGTTCCTATGAAAATGCCCTCAGTGGCTCCACTTTCCTAAGGGACAAAGTGACTTTTGGTAAGAAGTGAAATATAAGTCTCCTAAGAAAGACACCACCACCAGCCCCAGAGAACTAGCATATCGATGTGCATCACAGTAACTCACAGGAAGGACAGTCCAAGTTTTAGAGGGCAGATTACAGAAAAATTTTTTCAACGTGTCAGAGCTGGAATTTTTACCAAATAATAAAAATGAGAAAGCAGTTTTTAAGCCATGAAGAAATTAAAGCCTACTCAGTTGCTGAAATTAGGAAGAATAATTTTAAAATAAGCCTCACTAGTCAGAGTCTACAAATAGAAATACACTGAAATACTCACAACTCAGTATTAGTTGCAACCTACCTGAAATATTTACAACTCATTATTGTTATTTGCTACCTACCTTTATTGCAATATTCACCAACATTTCCTTCTGCAATTAAACTTAAGTAATTTTATGCATCTTCTACTCATTGATCCAACACCTAATAATGTTAGTAAACACTGTATTTTATAATGCCTAACATTTAGGGGAAAAAAAGTAACAAATACTCGAAAATGAAAATCTGTAAGAAATTAAGAAAATAAAACTAATCTAAGTTGTTAGATGTACAATTTTGTTGTATAAGGTGCAGTTTTTATTTATTTTTTTAAAGATTTTATTTATTTATTTGACAGAGAGAGAGCACAAGCAGAGGGAGCAGCAGAGGAAGAGGGAGAAGCAGGCTTCTCCTGAGCAAGGAGCCCGATGCAGAACTCGATCCCAGGACCCTGGGACCATGACCTGAGCCGAAGGCAGACGCTTAAGCGACTGAGCCACCCAAGCACCCAAAGTGCAGTTTTTAATTTAAACAATAATTTCTCAGTATGGCAGATATCACTGAACAAGAAGAGCATGACAATATCTTGGATCATTTCTCATTCCGTACAGCAAAAAAGACACACATTAGTGCCATACAGACTGATTAGAACCCACCAACATGGTTCAGTTAGCTTTTTCTACACGATCACCACTTACACAGATAAAGACTTTATATACACATCTACTATATTTTATTGTTTTAATGTCCCCCAAACATGGGTGTTTTGCTAACATCTATATCTGGAAATATATTCTTAACATTTTCCTTTAAAAAAAAAGTAATATATTACAAATAAAATCCAAAATTTGTCTATGTTCCATTTGGTAAAAACAAAGTGCTATAAAAGACCAAAAATAATTAATTCAACAATGGGGGCATCTGGCTGGCTCAGTCAGAAAAGCGTGTGATTCTTGATCTTGGGATCATTGAGTTCAAGATCCATGATGAGTGTAGAGATTACTTAAATAAAACTTTCAAAAAATTAATTCAACAATGTATTCAACACTATGAAAAGACTCCTAACATTAAAGTCCATAATTATTGGCAACTGTTTGGTAGCATGGGTTAAGTACCCCTTCCATAGTACACAAGGCCCCTTTAGAGTCCACGCCATTAACACTAAACTGTCCACATCCTCACAGTTTGTGCCTGTCAGTACCCACTCCCACTTCCTCCGTGTTTTCAGCCATCTCTGACGGCTCCTCTGGCATTCATTCAGTGATTCTCCACGCACACGAGATACAGGTTCTCAGCCTCCTCGACTGCAGCGATCCTCATGCCGGGTTCCCCTTAGGATGGCGAGACCGGCCTTTATCCACTTAAAGACACCAGTCGGGATTAGTCTTATTTGGAGCACAAGTCCTCACCCTAGCACTTTTCCCAGGCCACAGAGCGAAGAGCAAGGGCTTTGGTTTGTCAAATCAGACCTTGGTTCAGTTTCTGGCTTGGCCCTGGACCATCACAAGAAGAACTTTTCCAGTTCCTGGCTGTAGACAGTGCTGAGAATGAATGCCCAGCTCCTGAAGAAGGTGCGTACCACGGAGGAAGAGCACCAACAGCACCGCTCCCGCTCCTCCCTGCACCCTGCGCTCATGGAGCACACATAGCTGTGAACTGCACACCACAGCCATGAAAAGATGACTTCTAATGGTGGCTCCACCCAGACTCCTCTGCTGCAAGCTCTTTCCTCAGTTCACAGCCCTGGGCACCGCCCACCCCCAGCTCCCACAGCCACACTTCCACTGCCAAGTCTGCAACAGTTCAGGCTCTCTCACTGATAGACAGTCATAACGTTACACTACATATAGTCAAATGCACGACTACTGATTTTCCTTTGTTGGTTATTGATCTCTCCACCAAAGCATGACCAATTTTCCCATGTTTTCAGTCCTCATCTGAATCCCAGTCACCTCCCCACTCAAATGATCCCATGTTCCCAATTAAGGATAAAAGTCATCTTTCTCCACCACTACTTCACTCTTCTACCCCTACCCTTCCCCCTGCCTAAAAGGATGGATATTAGTCTTCCTTCCCAAAACTGTCTTTCTCCCCAAGGTGTCCCTTTCCTTTATTTTTCAAAGACTTATACCACATGTCCCTTGATGTTTTCAGAAACATCATCCTTCTGTGTGGTTTCCCTTAATCCCAACAATGACAGGACTCTGAAACCTACATCTCCAGATCCTGCTTCTGAATCTGACAGGATTGTCTGTATTACACCAACCCAATACAAGATAGATTTTAATTTAAAAACTGTCAATAGTTTTAGATGAGCAATCTATGGGAAAAAAAAAAAACAAAACCCATAGCTCACATCACACTTAATGGTGAAATACTGAAAGCTTTCTAGGACTATGAACGAGGAGCAAGACGGTACACTCGCCACTGCTATTCTATATAAGAGTGTATGTTCCAGACAGACCCATAGGCAAAAAAAGAAAAGAAAAGGCATACAGGCTATAAAACGAAGAAATAAAATTGTCTGTTTGCAGATGACAGGACTGTCCAAGTAGAAAATTACACGGAATCTACACACACACTCTTAGCACTAACAGGAAGTTCAGCAAGGTTGTAGGATACAAGACAAACATACAAAATCCAACTCTAGTTCTATACACCAGCAATGAACATGTGCAAACCAAAATTTAAAATACCAGTTACAAACACAAAGAAGGGAAAAGAAAAAAAAAAAAAAAGAAATACTTAGGAATAAATCTAACACGTGTAAAACCTGTGTGCTGAAAACTACAAAATGCTGATAAAAAGGTCAAAGTTCTCAATAAATGTAGAGAAGTAAATTGTGATCTAGACGATTCAACACAGTAAACATGTCATTTCCCCCAAGTTAATATACAGGTAAAACATAATTCCTATCAAAATCCCTGAAAGGATTTTACAGACTGGGCTAGATTATTCTAAAATGTCTATGGAAAGGCCTAAATAACTAGATGGCTAAGAAAATCTTGAAAAAGAATAAAATACAAGTAATCAACCTGCCCCATTTGAAGACTTAGATAAAGAGACAGTTCTCCAGACTGGGTGGCACTAGCAGGGCAGACGAAGGGACAATACAGGAAACAAGCCCCACGCATGTGTAGCCAACTGACCAGAGACACAGCATAAAAGCGATTCAACAACGGTGCTGGAGCATTTGGATATACGCAGGCAAAAAATAAATCTAAACCAAAACTTCCCACCTTGTACAAAAATAACTCAAAAAGGATCTAAATAATGTTAAACTATAAAACTTACAGAGGAAAATCTTTGAGACACAGGGCTGGGCGAAAAGTTCTTAGACGTGACACCAAAGTGCAGTGCTCAAAAGAAAAAAACAAACAGTTGGACTTCATCAAAATTAAAGACTTTGGATCTGTGGAAAAACCCTCAGAGGATGAAAAGACAAGCTACAGAATGGAAAAAAATATTTGCAAACTACCCACCTAACAGAAGACTCACAAGTGAAATATATAAAGAACTCTTAAAACTTCACCAGAAAAAAAAAACCAAACCAAGAAGAAAATAGAATAGACCTACAGAAACATTTACTGAAGAAGACATGCCTAAGGCAAATAAGACAGTCAACCTCACTAGTCCTTTAGAAAATGCAAACCTGAGGCCACAATGAGCTGTCACTACACACATATTCCAGCAGCTAAAATAAAAAACAGTGACAACAAGGTTGACAAGGAGATACTGAATCTCTCCTTCACTGCTGGTGGGAATGTGAAATGGTACAACCACTCCGGGAAACAGTTCAGCACTTTCATAAAAAACTAAACATATGCTTATTATGCAACCCAGCAACTGCACTCCTGAGCATTTAGCCCAGAGAAAGGAAAACTTATGTCCACACACAAAAAAACCTATACATGATGATTCACAGCAGCTAAAAACTTGAAACAATCTAAATGTCCTATAGTAGGTGAATGGTTAAACAAACATTCATCCATCCCCTGGAATGCCAGTCAGCAATGAAAAGGAAAAACTACGGATACACACAACTATTTGAATGGTTATCAAGGGCACTGTGTTGACTGAAATAGGCCAATCTCCAAAAATCACAAATTGAATGGTTTCAATTATTTATCTGACATTCTCAAAATTAAAATTATAGAAAGAGAGACGGATTAGTGGTTGCCAGAGGCTAGGGCCTGGGGTAGGAGAGAGAACATGACTATAGAAGGCAGCAGATAGGAGACACCCGCGGTAATGGGACAGGTTTGTATCTTCACTGCAGTGGTGGTTACACAGACCTACACATGCAGTAAAATGTAGTAAACTATATACAGTTTATACCAGCATCAACTTTCTGGTTTGATGCAACCACTGGGGGGCGCCTGGGGGGCTCAGTCAGTTAAGCGGCTGCCTTTGGCTCAGGGTCCTGCGATCCAGTCCCATGATCCAGTCCCACGATCCAGTCCCGCGTGGGGCTTCCCTGCTCAGCAGGGAGCCTGCTTCTCCCTCTCCCTCTGCCCCTCCCCGCCTCAGGCTCACTCTTTCTCTCTCAAATAAATGGATAAAATCTTAAAAAAAAAAAAAAAAAAAAAGATGCAACCACTGGGGGGAACTGGGTGAAGGGTAAGTGGGACCCCTCTATACGAACTTTGCAATTTCCTGTGAAGCTATAATTATTTCAAAAGAAAAGGGTTTTTTTTAAAGATTTTATTTATTGAGAGAAAGAGAGGAGTGAGAGAGAGAGCATGAGCAGGGGAGAGGGGCAGGGGTAGAGGGAGAAGCAGGCTCACCGCTGAGCAGGGAGCCCGATGGGGAACTTGATCCCAGAACCCTGGGATCATGACCTGAGCTGAAGGCAGATGCTTAACCAACTGAGCCACCCAGGCACCCCAGAAAAGTTTTTTTTTTTTTTAATAAAACAAAGTAAAAAGATGAAAATTATATACCATGCAAATACTAACTAAAGAAAGCTGGTAGAGAGAGAGAGAGCAAAAGAGAGAGACAAATCAAGAAACAAGTCTTAATAACAGAGAACAGACTGATGGTCACCAGAGGGAGGTGGGCAAGGGGAGGGGGGAAACAGGTGAAGGGGATGAAGGAGGGCACTTGTGTTAAGCACAGGGTGATGTATGGAAATGCTGAATCACTATATTGTACACCTGAAGCTAATATAACGCCATATGTCAACTAACTGGAATTAAAATAAAGAAATAAAAATAAAAATAAAGAAAGCTGGTATCATTTTATTGAAGTTGGACATTATGAGCCCGCACAGAAGAAATATTATCAGAGACAAAGATCAATCCAACAGTAAGTTAGTAACCCTACACTCGCATCATCTAATAACATACTCTAAAATATATAAAGCAACACTGACATAATTTAAAGCAGTAGACACATCCTCAATGCTGTTGAGACACACAAGTTTCTCAGTAACTGATAAGTAAACTCTGAATATGAATACAGAAGATTCAAACAAGACTATTAACAATTAGTCAAATAAATGGATAAAATCTTTTTAAAAAAAAGCAACACAGTCAACAAAAAAGTACAAACTCTTTTCAAATACACACAGAAAATTGACTAACACTGCCCATACACGATGAATCATAAAGTAAGTCTCAACACATTACAAGACTGAAAGAAAAAAATCCTAAGTATGCTCCCGGGCCACAGTGGAATTAAGGTAACAGTCGATCACGTGGCACTGGGTGGCTCCGTCCATGAAGCGTCTGACTTCAACTCAGGTCATGATCTCAGGGTCCTGGGATCCAGCCCCTGTGTCTCCAGTCTCCCAGCTCAGCAGGGAGTCTGCTTCTCCCTCTTCCTCTGCCCCTCTCCCACTGCTTGTGCTCTCTCTCTCTTGCTCTCACTTTCTCTCTCTCAAATAAATAAATAAAATCTTTAAAAAAAGATAACAATCAATTACAAAAAGATAATTAGGAAAATTCCCGACTGCTTGGAAATTAATCAGCATGGTTCTAAATTGAACATCAACTAAAGCAGAAATGACAATGTAAATGAGAACATATTTTGATCTAAATAATAATGACAATACCATGTGTCAAAACTGAAATGCATCTATTTTTAAAAAAGAAAAAAGTACAATGCTGGTGATCTGAGAATCCATCTGATGAAGCCAGAAAAAGAAAGGCAAGTTAAACTCAGTATGAAAAAAATTAAGGGCAGACCAGACTTCAATGACACAGGAAGCAGACATCCTAAGAGGGACACAGTGTCACTCATACAGTGTCCCACAGAGAATGTTTAACCTGAATCTAATGGCGAGGAGACCTCAGACAAACCCAAATCTGAAATGTTCTATAAAATACCTGTTGTGTAGTTCTCATAAACATCAATGGAATGCAAGACAAAGAAAGGGCAAGAGCGGCTCCAGATTCATGGAGATGGCACATGGAGATGGCCACCTAAACGCCAGGCCAGCCTAGAGAGGAAGGGCGCTCTGCAGGCAGGATCGGGACAGGAGACCGAGCTGTGTCAGAGCGAAATCTCCTGAACATGGCAACTGCCTGGTGGCCAAGTACGAAAATAGCCTCTTCCTAAGAAACATGCACTGAACTACTAAGATCAAAGAGGAGTGAAGTAACAAGCAACCTCGTCTGAAATCACTCTGAAAATAACAGATATAAAGAGAATGGTAAATAAATGTGGCAAAAGATTAAACATTAGTGATCTTAGGCAAAGGGCACAGAGGAATTCTTGCAACTTTTCTATAAGTTTGGATTTATTTCAAGATAAAAGTGAATTTATTTCAAGTTTGGATTTATTTCATGATAAAAGTTTAAAATTTCAATAGCAAAGACAACACCAGAAGTTTGGCTCTTTGAAAAGAACTGATAACCTCCTATCAAGATTAATAGGAGAAAGGGAGAGATAAATTAACAGTATCAGGAATAATAAAATGTGACATCGCTCCAGAACCTCACACATTTTATATTACAGGAATTTATATATTTGAAAGTAGATAAACCCCTTGAAAAGCACAAAGCATTACAAGGGGCACAAGAAAAACAAAATAAAACAATTCTGCATAGCCCTCCAACTGTTAAAGAAATTAAGTCTAGACTTAGTTAAGTACCCCCAAAGAATACTCCAGGAATATTGGCTATTTAACCTAGAAAATGTTTTTTGAAAAAACTATATCACTCATTAAAAATTAGTAACACAAGTCAGTGATTTCTAAAACCCTGTTTAGCCATGAAATTCCTTCTTCATATGAAAAGCTTACAATATACAGGAAAGATAAAGACGGACACTAATTGGAAGCTGAGAGGGGGTGATAAGCCTAAATCCTGCTCAGGCTCACTTCCCGATTCTGCGTGGTCAATCTCTTTGAGGGATTCCTCAGAGTCCCTGGGAGTCCACAGACCACCGTTTGAATACCACTACGTGACCCGACCCAAAAATCAAATCGGTTGTAAAAACATCTTTTTGCAAACTTCTAAAGAGATAATGAGGATGATAAATATCTTTCTACAATTACTTATATCTCTTTTATGGTCAAAGGGATATAAGTTCATGATGGTAAGAAAGGCACTGACCACAAACTTTAAAGAGCAGAAAGACTATAAAAACAGTAATTTATTCGACATACCCCACCCAAGTTATGTTGGCATCAGTCAGCTGAAATCTTGCCCTACCTGTCCCTAGGGCTGGAGGACAGTCAATGGCCAAATGTCCTAGACACAGAGTGTGGTTTCACAGACCAGACTCTTAAGTCAAGGGTGAGCACAGCTGATGGAAGTTTATCTCAACCACCAGTGAACTTGTTTAAATATGAGCAGTTCTTATCTTTGTTTCTTTCTGGTTAAATTTACTGAAGAATCTTCCTCCAAGTCAAAGCATTTGAGTCGAATAATACACAGAGCTACGGTGTTATTAAACTGCATTTTACAGGTCCCTATCTGCCTTTCTGGATGAGAGCAGGACCACAGATGGAAGAGAGCACGGTTTACAAATGCTGACACAGTGACCAGAACTGACTCTACCATGCAGTCAATACAAAACCACTAATCTTTCTCCATTTTCTAAACATTTAAATGTCTCATAAAAAAAGTGAACTTGAGGACGCCTGGGTGGCTCCGTCGATTAAGCGTCTGCCTTCAGCTCAGGTCATGATCCCAGCGTCCTGGGATGAAGCCCAACATCAGGCTCTTTGCTCAGCGGGGAGTCTGCTTCTCCCTCTGCTGCTCCCCCCCCCGCTTGTGTTCTCTCTCTGCTGTGTGTGTGTGTGTGTGTCTCTGTCTCCCTCTGACAAATAAATAAAATCTTAAAAAAAGAAAGTGAACTTGGCATTCCATCCCTTTCTGATTAGCAATGTTTGGTTTTGACTAATGTTTAACACTTTCCATTATGTCATTTCACTGAGAGTGTCTTCTTTAGTTTGATATAAAAATAAGTATGTTAGAAGCCGAGCTTCTAAATACCTCAACTGTATACCTGAGAGCATAGGAAATTAGGCAGCAAGAGATCACAAACCTGGTGCAGAGGAACTTCCATCCTCCACAGACAAACCACTCTAGTCCTCTTTTTCTCTGTATGATCCTAGCTCGTGGTAACGTGTGGTAATCACTTTCGTCATTCTCGAAGCCTTCTTCAGACATCATTAATGGCATTTCATCCAAATGGGCAGACTCATCTTCCAGCTGGTACCTGGTCAGAGGTAAAAACAGAGTGCTGAGGCAGGCCAAGCAGCCTTCTGTCACCAGTAAGGGTATTATTTAAGACAAGAGCTGGTCCCATTCTACTAACCACATTTTTCTTTTTTCTTCAAACTCAGCTGTCTACAGAGGAGGCAAACCATTATAAATAAGGGATGCTACTTTCCTTTACAAAAAATGTATTTAGCCAGGGTCAGCAGCAAGGGAACAGGCTGCCCAAGGAAGCGGACATGACCATGCTAGAAGGGGAGCCCTCCACAAAGCCACTGGTGTGAACAGTCAGCTCACGGTGTTCAATTCAGGAATATAAAAAAAAAATCAATCATCTGAAATATTAGCAAAAAATGTATACTTCCAGGTCATATCTAAATACTCTGCTACAGACTGATGGGATGTAAAATTTGCCCAACTTCACATTCATCAAAGTCGTGGAAGGACTTCTGAACTATGTAAGTATCTTCTGTTGAAAGGTGGGAACACGGTCCCCTGGTTTGTTGTCAGATCTGATATATGCAGCAAGGATGCTATGTCCCACTTACACTTACTCTCTGTCTCTCTTATTCCCTTTTCTAAACTTTCTAGTCAATGACATAATTCCCTCCACAACCAGCATCCCTTTTAGAGTGCAATAATCCTCTTCTGATTCCAAAACCAGGCAGCCCACTGTATCAAGTTCCCATTTTCTCTCTCCTTAATCACGGACACATTTACATTTTAAAACTAAAACCTTACCTTAAGAACCAAGAATTCATCAGAAAGTATAATGCAGAGCCCACGAATGCTATCTTATTTGATTTTACATCAAGCCTCTGTGGTAGGTATTAACCTCAACTGTAAAAATCAGAGCGCAGACCTCTGTGTCCCCGGGACAGGATGGTAGTCACTGAAACTGAAATTTCCCCTCGCACCCTCTGAAGTCCACAGACTTCATACAAGACAAATAAAACCAACCAAGCCCACAACTACAGCATAAATGAGTGCCAGACAATACTACAATCTACTTAAAGACAATAGCAAACCTCAAACAGGATAAAGTCAAAGGAAATCACAAAAAGCACATTGTAATCAAACTACTCGAAGCAAAGATGAAGGAAAAACTCTTGGAAGCAGCCAGAGGAAAACACTCATTACATATAGAAGCACATCAATTCAAATGCCCATGGACTTCTTATGGAGAGAGATGAGGCCAGAGGACAGGAACTCCATGTCTAAGTGCTGAAAGGGAAAAAGGCTCAACCCAGAATTCTTTTTTTTTTTAATATTTTTTGAAGATTTTATCTATCCATTTGACAGAGACACAGCGAGAGAGGGAACACAAGCAGGGGGAGTGGGAGAGGGAGAAGCAGGCTCCCCGCGGAGCAGGGAGCCGGATGCGGGGCCCGATCCCAGGACGCCGGGACCATGACCTGAGCCGAAGGCAGACGCCCAACGACTGAGCCACCCAGGCGCCCCTCAACCCAGAATTCTATAGCCACCAAAAAGGAATGAAGGCCAAACAAAAACATTCTCAGATGAAAGATAAAACTTGGGAGGATATGTTACCATCAGACCTCCTACAAAAGAAAGCTAAAGAAAGTTTCAAGACAAAGAAAAATGATACCATCAGGAAACTTGGAATTTCAGAAATAAAGAACACAAAATTCTTTAAAACGTGTATGACTACTGAAAGCAAAAGCTGTAACATCATCTGGTGAAGTTTTCAGTATAGAAAGATGTGAATGGATATGGCACTATCCCGTAAGAAGCAGGCAATTCCATAACTTACATTAAGTGTAAAATATGAACAGTGAAAAGTTAGCTATGTATATTGCAATCCTCAGAGTGGAGCTTCTCAACAGCAGTACCATTAACATTTTGGGTCTCAGAGTTCTGTTGATGGAGCTGTCCTGTGCATTGTGGAATGTTCAACAGCAAACCAGGCCACTATGCACTTGATGCCAGGAGCGGCACCCCCCGAGTCGTGACAATAAAAATGTGTCCAGGGGCGCCTGGGTGGCTCAGTCGTTAAGCGTCTGCCTTCAGCTTAGGTCATGATCCCAGGGTCCTGGGATCGAGCCCCGCATCGGGCTCCCTGCTCAGCGGGAAGCCTGCTTCTCCCTCTCCCACTCTCCCAGCTTGTGTTCCCTCTCTCGCTGTGTCTCTCTCTGTCAAATAAATAAATAAAATCTTTAAAAAAAAAAAAAATGTGTCCAGATGTCGCCAAATGTCACCTGGAGGACAAAAATCACTACCTACAAAAAAATAAAAATACTTGAAATATAATGGTATATAATGTTAAAAGATTAAAAGTAAAAAGATGGAAAAAGATACAATACAAACGCTCTTTCAAAGGAAGAAAAGTACCTATTACAATATAAGACAAAGAAGACATCAAAAAAATAAAATGGAAGAACTGCCCAGGATAAAGAAAAACATTATATAATGATAAAAGATCAAATCACCCATAAGCCCTAGCAATCATAAATGTGCATGCACCTACCACCAGTTTCAAAATACACAAAGTATGAAATATGTAAGTAAAAGGAGAAAGAAACAAATCCATAATACTGCCGGAAGACTTCGTAACTCCTCTCTCAGTAATTGATGGAAGAAACAGAATATCAGAAAGGACAGAAAGACGTGGTCAACACTGTCAGCCAACCTACCCTGGCTGGCATTTACAGAGCACTCTACCCTACACAGCAGAATGTTCTCATCAAGTGCGCAATGAACACTCATCCCCACGGACCACCCTGGGCCATAACAACAAACTAACAAATTCAAAAGAACTGAAATTAGACAAAGTATGTTCTCTCACCATAAAGGAATTTCTTTTAAAAATCAGTAACAGAAAGGGACGCCTGGATGGCTCAGGTGCTCAAGGGTCTGCCTCAGCTCAGGTCATAATCTTAGGGTCCTGGGATCGAGTCCTGCTTCTGGCTCCCTGCTCAGCGGGGAGTCTGCTTCTCCCTCTTCCCCTCCTCCCCCACTCATGCTTGCACTCTCTCTCTGAAACAAATAAATCTTTAAAAAGAAAAAATCATGGGGCACCTGGGTGGCTCAGTCGTTAAGCGTCTGCCTTCGGCTCAGGTCGTGATCCCAGGGTCCTGGGATCGAGCCCCACATCGGGCTCCCTGCTCCGCGGGAAGCCTGCTCCTCCCTCTCCCACTCCCCCTGCTTGTGTTCCCTCTCTCGCTGTGTCTCTCTCTGTCAAATAAGTAAATAAAATCTTTAAAAAAAAAAGAATGACAATGGTGAGTGCTACTCCAGATAATCAGGAATATCCAAGAAGAGAATTATTTCCATTCTGCTCTAAAATGTTACTGAAATACATCTTCTACAGCACATAACAAGCTTTAAATGTATATGAAGTATATACACAACGCACAGTACCTAAACAAGCTTCATATGTGCAAGCTCAGTTATCCTGTTAGCAGTCCTTCAGGGAATCTGTGCATGTGGGTGTCCACACACCTGCATGTGCGTGTGGGCGTGTGCATGTGCGGGTATGCAGTGATGGTGCCAGGCAGTCCTCTGCTTACTAGGATTCTGTGAAAAGGTCAGAAGGCAAGATTCCAGAAGCCTCTACCTTCTTGAAACTTTATTTTTGGAACAGGTGCCTAGCTGTCAAGAATCCAAACACAAGTGGACTTCAATGACTGTAAAGATGTCCTTGGACAATAAGGCCAATGCTGACCTGCTACCTAAGCTCCTTTTACCATCTTTTTAACATGTGGTAACTAAAAAATAATCCAGCAAGTGGATTATTGAGTCACAGGTTACTGAGTTATCCCCCACTATTGAACAGAGAAGACATTTATAACTTCCCACTAAATAATGTTTCAGTGCAAATATCTGTACACAGAACTTTCTCCGTATTTTTACATGAATTCTTTCAAAGAGTCCCAGAACTGTAATAGTTATATAAAGTCATAAGCTCTAAAACACTTGGAATATTATTGCCAACTGCAAATTTAAACTCCCACCACTATGAGTGCTATGAATAACGCCAAAAGCAATTTTACCTCACCCTCATCAGACGAGAGCTAAATACACGTAACCCTTCGCTTAAATAAAGGGAGGAAAACGGCATCTTGTCATCACCGGCACCGATTCACTTTTGCTATCACACGGGGTCCTGCACTACTACTTACAAACTGTGGCTAAGGCTGCTCCCCATGCTGTTCAGTGGAGCTGGGCATATTTGGGGCGTGTGTACTGGGGACACCCCAGGAACTAGGACCCTCTCCCGGGGCACCAGCCTCCTCACAGGTCAATCTTCACTGGCCAGGAACTCAATGTGCCTCTTCAGCAAATGTCACCAGGACCTTGACTGTTTTTGTCAGTGATGTGGTCCCCAGTGGTGTGCCCTAACTTACTTTTGCCCATAAACCCTATTACTCTCAGTGAGCACTTCTACCAAATACGAAGATTTGCAGGGATGTATATGCTACACAACAACAGAAATGGCGATGTTAT
Source organism: Halichoerus grypus (assembly GCF_964656455.1). NCBI lineage: Eukaryota > Metazoa > Chordata > Mammalia > Carnivora > Phocidae > Halichoerus > Halichoerus grypus. Next base: position 1,012,963 of record NC_135724.1, read on the forward strand.
TTATGCAAGAGTCCATCTCTTCCACACTGACTTGTAGTATCTCTTAAATGTATCGTATTAGAGTAATTTGGGCGCAAGAAAACAGGACTTTAATCTACAACCACATGGGACTGGACTCTCTGCAAGGACCTACAGAAGGAGACGCAGCATGTTGACACCCTGATTGTAACCGTGTGAGACCATACGGTTCTGACCTTCAGAACTGGAAAATAATACATTTGTTTTAAGCCACTAGATTTATGATAATTTTACAACAGCAATAGGACACTAATACAACTGCACAGCAATTGATGACACGATTTTGTTTTCTTTGTATTCTGAGTCAATTTGACAATCCTGCTTCCCGCTTCCTAGCTCTCACCTTTCCTCGCTCATGTGAATGGCCCTCGGACAAGAGAGGGTGGTAAGTAGAAGACAGCGGTGTTCTCATGGAAGATGTAAGTGTGCCGACAGCCCGTGCTGAGGCTCTCCCGGGCCCTCTGGTGCTTCAGTGCAGGGCCCGTTAGGCATCGAGGGGAACCGACACACAGCACATGACAAATACAGGGACCACCTGCCCTTAGACCGTAAAGCAGAGAATAAGCCTGAGTAGATGGTGAGGGGATCCTTAGCAAACACTAACCACCCAAACACTTCTCCTCCTCCCAATATAACTTCATATAAAAAATAAAAACCACGAGACCTCTGAAAATACTGGAATACAAAGAGTACATTAGGCTGAGGACCCCAAGGAAGATCACCTCTCAAAATCCTTACAGGAAGGTGAACAAATGCTCTGCAAGCCATGTGGCTATGCTGGGTACATACACTCAGCCAACTGCTGAGCACCAATGCACGTGTGCCTACACTGAAAACACGGCAGTCGGTAACAGACGCAGCTTGTAATCACAGGCTCAGACTCATTCATCAGTAAATTTAAAATGATAGCAGTGGCAACTCGCGAGACAGTCACCTAGCCCTTGGAGGGTGCCGACTGAGCTCAGGCTGCAGGGGCTACATGCAGGCAGAGGGGCAGGGTGCGTGTGGAATGACCGCTGCGTACGGGAAGGTAGGGAAGGTAGGAGGGGCAGTGCACAGCTCAGGAAGGACTGCCAGCCACCCAAGCTACGCCACAACTATCCAAGGGAATTCTGGAACTGGAGCTGGGACACAGAAGGCAGCCTGCTTCGAGATAACTACAACTATTAACTCCTGTAAGAAGAGCGACTAGAGGTCTACACCGCTATGCAGACTAGGACGCCCAGAATAGCTGTCTTCTGAAAGAGAAGACACTGACAGACATACACACATGTAAAAAGGATTAGAAAACGTTTCCCATAAAAATGGAAGATTAAATACATGACTGTCTTCAATACCAAAAATACTGCTTTTTCTTAAAGCTGAAATCTACAGAACAGAAAACAAGAGATGATAACAAAATGTAGAAGGCTAGAAAGCAGATAGATGGATGGTAAATAAGCAGATCCAAGAAAAACAGGAGTCTCAGCACAGCAGCGAGGAAGCAGGAGAACCTTGGGACCCTGGAGGGGCGGGTCTGGTGTCAGGCCGACCTCTGAAGTGGGTGTGGAAGGAGGAAAGAGTAGGAACTCACTGAAAGCTACTGAAGGAACATCTGGATCCTCAGGTTACCCCTCCCCGCTACAGATCAAGGGACATCTACCCCCTGAGGGAGGGAGGGCAGGAGAGAAAGAGAGGGCGAGGCTGAGGGAAGGACAGTGAACGTGGGTGCAAGCCAGCCTGGCCTCCCTTCCCTGCTGCCCAGGTAGGAATTCAGCACTGAGAGGAGGAGGAAGGACAGGAGAAGCCAGCAGCCAGTGTTTGCTGAAACTGTCAGGCATGAATCTAAGCACTTCACCTACGTTCATTTAATTCCTAGTTTTAGACAATTACCATAGAAAATTCTTACTATAAAAAAGAAAAATAACTGAAATGTCCAATAACTGAAATGTCCAAGACCAAATGTGGTCTATCCATACAATGTGACATCACTCAGTTTAAAAGAAGTAGGGAATGTGACGCGTGCTATGGCACGAAGCTTGAAAACATTTCGCTCAGTGAAATAAGCCAGACACAAGACAGACCTTGAAGGGCTCCACTTCCACGAGGTGACAGCAGTCAACTGCACAGACACAGAGGTACAGAAAGGCTACGGGGGCGGGGAAGGGGACAGCGAGGCGTCCCACGGGTGCAGAGCTCGGGTTTGGGACGAGGAAGGAGGCCTGGGGGCGGGAGGTGAGGACAGCGGCACAACAGCGTGGATGTGCTCACGGCCCCTGCACCGCACGCTTGGGTAGACGTGGTTAAGATGGTAAATTTTATGCCTGATATAAATTTTTTAAAAAGGAACAAATTCTATAAATATTGCTGATATCCGGCTCCCTAGCAGCCACGTAACCCCTGGAAGATGGGTATTTCCTCATCATTACCCACATCTCCAACATACGAAGCTGGTTTCTACCCCTGGGGTCTGCCTGAACGCACCACCAGGCCCCTTCCCCTCACCCTCCTGCCGGCTGCCACAGTTAAGGCACTAGAATCGGTATGGCTATCCTGGAAAAGCCAAACCCTCACACACCAGGCATATTCAGGCAAGAGTCTGATCACTTGGGGAGCTGGTCTGTCAGTGAGACCAAACACCAGAAGGAGAAAGAACACTCCTGAAGGCCTCCTGGACTGTGAGGCCCTGGAGAAGGGGGCTGGGGTCTGCGGAGCCCTTCCCACAGCCGGGCACCCAGGGTGCCTGTATTCTGCGTGGTCCAAGAAGAAAAGTTTAGAGCAAATGAGAAACTTTTACAGCACATGACAGTAAAACCATTCCTCAGAAACAGTTCTCACAAATAAAATTTAAAAAAAGCAAACACTTTGAATGACAGATGAGCAAAGACAATTCATGAAAAAAGAAATACAGCTGTACTTAGAGAATTATGTGCAGCCACATTAGGAACTCCAACCCTTCCCACACACACCTAAGGGACTGCCCTGTGTGAGCACTGTCCCGAGGGCTAAGGACAGACAGGACAAACACAAGAAGTGGGCTGGCTACTTGCAAAGGGAGAAGTGCTGGGAAGACTATAATAAAGAAGGCGCGAGGGCCAGAAGGAAGCCGAGTCTCAAGAAGAGACACATGCCTGAAAGGAACCAACCACAGAAGGTCTTGGGAGACCTGGGAGGGGCTGCAGAGCCTTGAGGGCTCAGGACTGGAGAGAAGGCCAGGGCAGCTGGAGTGGGCAAGCCACGGGAGGGCCACCGGATGTGGCTGAAGAGGTGGGCAGGGGTGAGTCCCATGGGCCTGGTCTGCCAGTATAAGGAGTCTCACTTTAATTCTCAGTGGAAGGGGAAGTCAGTGGAAGGTTTTAACACTAGCAGTAATTTTTGTTTTCAAGAGAACTTCTAAAACACGCAAATTAAAACAATTGAAAAAAATTCTTCACCCTTAGCATTCTTAACAGTCTTGGATAACGAAGCACTCTTAATGGCTAGCAAGAGTGTGAACAACTTTTATGGAGGACAGTTTGTGAAAATGCATTGACAGCCCTTTTTTTGTAATGTAACTTTAACCACAGGTTCTAATTATCCCATGAAAACAAATATTTGAAAACACGAAAAATGTATACAAGATTGATCTACAAAGATGACCATTACTGTGCTGTGCTGCTGAAAAGTCCACCCGAAAAGCACGGATGACTTTAGTATCAGCGATGAGACCTGGTCCCAGGTGTCGGATGACCACACGCTGTCGCTGACAGTAATAAGGCGGAGGGAGGGCCTTCCGAGGGTCACAGTGAGGAGCGGCAGCACCTGTCCTCGCCCCGACCAGCACCAAGAGCCCCCTCGCTCCAGTCACCATCCACACCACCACAACAGTCCCACAACAGGAGACTCATCATTTTAGAGGCTCACACGCAAAAGCTCCTCTCAGCTGTGAGGTAGCAGGCCTAAGAGAGAGTTAATAGGTTTCCTCAGAAAAATTCCTTTTTTCTCATTCTCTGCGTAAGATCACTTCTTTTAAAACAGTCAACTAGAAAATGAATATTTATACAAAATGCAATTAAAATTCAAAACGCCACTTAAATATATTATAATATAGTATACAAAATGAGATTTTTAGTCTTTTTCATTAAGTTCTTTCAGCGATTGTGTGGCATTTTAGCAAAAGTCACAATCTTATCAAGTTTAATGCTAGAAAAGTAGTACAAAGAGTCTGAAAGATAATGAACATAAGCAACATCATGTTTAGTAACCTCCACTTCAGAGATGGAGCCTTTGAACTGGCAAGCAATTTATTCCATTTCCAAAGCAATTTTCCTATTGTATTGAAAATTTTACCTCAGTATTTAAAAACAATAAGATGATGAATAATGGATTTTTTCAGAGACAGGATAAGCAGAAAATCCTAAGTGTCTTTGTTGCCTAGTGTCATACACACTTAATTGGTTTGTCACTCAAGAAAAATCAACGTTTCCAGCAATTAAGTATAATTCTGGAAACATATTTTTAAAACGAGTAAAAACAATGTGAACAAAGACGACAGAACAGATGATACCAAACCCAAGAGTACTGCCACACTAAGAAATGGAGACAGCTCTCTTAGCTGCTGCCAAAGGTTTAGAAAAATTGGGAACTTTCAACAAAAAACACTCAAGTACTAGAAGGTGCATAATTTACGTGTATCTAAGTAAAAGTAAAAGTAGGTCAATACAATAACTAGCTTAAACTCACATTAAGTATCTAACAGCCTTACTGTTTCCATTTTAATGAGAAGCATTTCTGAGACGCCAACTGATAGTAAAGGGAGAAACCATTTAAAATATGCCTAATGCTTAAACCTTCAAGAAAAATAAACACTGCCCTCTTTGCCTACATGTTAATAAAGTAGAAAAACAAAGCAACAAAGTGCTATAAAGAAATGTGTATGTTTCCTTCATCAAACACAGCTTCCAAGTTCAAGTGTGTCACTGATAAGTCATTAATAAGCAGCAAAACTGTATACTGGGAAATTGGGACTCTTCCCTTCCTACAGTAGCAGAGGAGATAAACAGCAGAATAGTTGTATAAAAAAAAAAAAAAAAAAGGTAAAGGAACATTGCCTGAAAAGCACGCCTTGACCTTAGCAATAAAAACAAGCAAGAAGGGCAAGGGCCAGTCAGTCCTCACGCCCAGAGATGCCCCCCACGTGGACTATGTACACAGTAACCTCGGAGCCACCGACTCCTCTTCCACGCGTTCTGTAAAAAACCTCAATACCAGTTTCTTAACATAAGAATTACACCAACACTATACATGAATTGAAACAAGCTTCTAAATTAGAGTTAATGGGACAATATCTAATATTATGTAAATGCCAATCCAGAAATTAAAAGGTAAGTGGGCCAATTAGCTCAGGACACATAATCCAGTTACCTAAAACTGTGATGTTCACAATCACCAAATCTATCTTCATGCTAATACTGTCAGTTGTAGAAAATGAAGTGAAACATATCTGTTCTGGCAGGTTTAAAGAATTTCATAAACTCGAGTGAACTACAGATCCTTAAAAATATGTCTCTGATTCCAAGGAGTCCTGGGCCTGAGCACTTTGATAAATGCTATCTTAAGAATCATTTAGTAGGGGCGCCTGGGTGGCTCAGTAGGCTAAGCGTCTGCCTTCGGCTCAGGTCATGATCCCAGGGTCCTGGGATCAAGTCCCACATTGGACTCCCAGAGTCTGCTTCTCCCTCTGCCCCTCCCCCTGCTTGTGCTCTCTCTTTCTCTCACTCTCTATCAAATAAATAAATAAATCTTAAAAAAAACAAAGGAAGAATCATTTGGTACTTGAAAAAACCTTTTCAGCTGTGAATCATCACAAAAAAGAAGTTTCATCTTTATAACTAGAGTAAAGGCATTTAGATCATCATCATAATTGTAAAATTTTTAAGATTCAGAGAAAATTGTGTATAGACACTCAGAATGAGAAAACTAGCATAAAAAAAACTGTGTTGCCTCTATTAAGAAACACACTACTATTTTAGAGATAATCAGACAATAGCCATCTGTTCTCAGCATGACTCTCTTCTCAAACACTAAAGTTTAACTATTATAATACTGCGAATGACTCTAGGCAGGGCCAAAAGCCACACTGCAACGTGAAGCAAAGAAAAGGTACTAATAGACATGGATAAACAAAGTGATGTCCAGTGTCAGTCATTCTTTTTTCAAATGTGAAGATAATTTGAATGACATGGGTACCATTTAAAAGACAGAAATGAAAAATATCAAATAACAAATACCTTACTTTTACTCAACTATACATACTGCAAAAAGAAAATCAATGCCTCACATTAGTTCACAGAAAATGATCTTAACAAGTAATTGCACTCTTACTGAACTATTAAATACTATGCGTGGGACACAGCATTTCATTCACCTAATAACTTCCAAAACAAAAACCCCAACCCCCCCCCCAAAAAACCAAGAACATCCTCCTGTATTAACCATACTCAAATCATATCTAATTTGTCCCCTTGAATTTTTCATAAAGTACAAACCCAATGAGGAAAAATTTTATACAAGTTGTAACAATTTATGATCACTATATTTTAAATATATTGTGTCCTAAAGTAGTATGATTATAATGAAATAAAAGTAGCTTCACTCTAAGGAAAACCTGAGAACCTTTAAAATACATTACTACAATTCCTTATACATTATGAACACAAAAAGACATTTTTATATGGTCAAAGAAAAAGCCTTTTAAAGCTCACAAAGCAAGAAAAGCCCATATCAAAGCTGTTTTTCTAACAACTAATTAGCTTTCAATTGCCAATGTGGAAGAAAAAGACCTCATAATATAAACTTTTGTTCTTGGAAATATAAGACTGAATTTGCACTTTTTATTTTTTTATCTATTTTTTTAGCTGTATTCTAATTTACAGCACACATTTCCCAAAACAGAAATACTAGAAAAGCCATAATTTTGATATAAAACTTTAATCTACTCACTTTACAGTTCTGAAGTATGAAATTAGAGATTTATTATATATTAAGTTAAAAGTACCCTAAACACAGTTAGCTTTGTTAAGTACATCTCACTGCAATAAGAAAACCTCCAGAGATGAGGTGCGGGAGGTGCTGAGAGGCAGGGCGCTAGGTCTCTCTCAGAGGTGAAGAAAATCCTCCAACCCTGCCCGTGGTGATGGCTGCATTCACCTGTGAATACATAAAACCCTGAATTTTACACTCTAAACGGGAGACCTGTAGCCAAAACTTGTTAGTGAATGGAAAAATAAATAATAAGACTGACTTTCAAATACAAAGAGTAAAGACAAAAACAGAACAAAGGTAAATGACTCCTTCCTGCCAGTTCCAGAACAAGACTTGAGCAGACGCCCTCCCCCCTCCCCCATAAGCATAGCTATAACCCTGGAGATGACAGAGGGAAAGGTGAAGAGAAGGAGGCAGACCAGGAGGGACCCGGACTCCAGAGGTCACACAACAGTTGAGTTCCCAATGCGCTCCTTCGGCCTCATTTATCCCGAATTGTGTACCAGAGAGTCAGCAGCCAGAAAAACCACGGACATAAACCAAAGAGAGCCCCAAGAACAGCCCGGGCCCTCCTGCCCATCCCTACCACTGTCACAGGAACCCAGACGTAAAGGCCCCCCACGCCATACTGCAGGAGGCCAGAGGCTGCAATAAACAGGCACTCCTCCCCTCCCCAGACAAGGGGACATCAGCAGAGCCCCACACGGCACCACAGACCCCATCTCTGCCCAGCGGTAAAGGGGGCACCCTCTTCTCCCACATGTCAAAGGGAACCCGGCTTTCACCCCACCTGCCAGCAACAAGGCAGCACCACCTCATCCCACCTCCCTACCCCCCAGTCCCAAGTGGTGTTAGAGGAGGCCTGATAAAACAGAAGATTATTTGAATAAAGTCCAGAACCTCACAGCATAATACCCAAAATGTCCAGGATACAATTAAAAAAAAAAGGACCAAAAGCCAGGAAAATCTCTACTCCTGAAGGAAAAATAATCAACAAATGCCAACATCAAAGGGATGCATATGTTGAAATTATCTGACAAGGATTCTAAAATATCCATCATAAAAATGTGTCTATGGGCAATTACAAACATACTTGAAGCAAATGAAAACAAACAAACAGCTATTTCAGCAAAGAAAGCTAATATGAAGAAGAATCAAATGGAAATTCTAAAACTAAAAAAATACAATAACGGAGACTTGAAAACTTAATACGTAGGGTTCAGGGGCAGAAAAGAAGAGACAAAGAAAAATCAATGAACCTTAAGAGTAAACAAAAGAAACCAATCTGGACAGAAAATGGACTTAAAACAAATGAGGAGAAACTCAGGACATTTAAGACACAAGAAAAGATCTCACAAGGTGTCTCCAGAGAGAGTGTTAGAAGAGATGAAAGAGGGTGGGACTAAAAAAGTATTTAGACAAATAATGGCTGAAAACTCCTAACTTGACAAAAGATATAAACTTGCAGATTCAATATGCTATGTGAACCCCAAACAGTATAAACCCAAAGAAATCTATGCCAAGACCCATAATAATCAAACTACTGAACTAAAGACAAGAAAAAAAGCTTGGAAGCACTGGGAAATGACATCTTACCCACGGGAAAAGAAAACATTCCAATGACATCAGATTTCTCATCAGAAATCATGGAGGCCAGAAAGAAGTAGCATAACATTTTCCAAGTGCTAAAATAGAAAAAGGACTGTCAACCCCAAATCGTATATCAGGTGAAATTACCCTTCAGGAATGAAGGAGAAATAAGACCTTCTAAGATGAAAGAAAACTAAGAGAATTTGTTTTCAGCAGACCTACACTAAAAGAATAGCAAGGAATTCTTAGAACAGAAATAATAAGGAATTCAGGAACTTCAAGAAATAAGAGAACAACAGGAATAGTGAAAACATGGGTCAATATAATAGGCATTTCTTCTCCTTTTGAGTTTTCTAGATTATGTTTGAGAGAGAGAAAAATTAACACTGTCTGATGTGTAACTCTAGTCATATGTAAGGGAAATATTTACGTACTTTTGCAAAATTAAAATATTTATGTAATTGTACAAGATAATTACTTTAACAGTAAGGATGAATAAAGGGATGTAAAGAAGTACCGATTCTTCACTTTGCTAACACTGATAAAATACCAACACCAGAATACTGTGATGAGTCACATATGTATAATGTCATATCTAGAACTACCACTAAATAATATCTATACAAAGAGATACAATGGAAAACCACCATAGGTAAATCAAAATGGAATTCTAAAAATTGTTCAAGTAACCCACAGAAAAATAGGAAAAAGAAAACAAAGAAACAACACAGCAATCAAAAAGGAAAATGGCAGATATAAGCCCTAACTTGGCAATCATTACACTGAACATAAATGTTCTAAATATATCAATCATAAGACAGAGATTGGCACAGTGGATAAAAAACATAAGCCAGCCATATGTGGACTACAAGAAACTTACCTCAAATATAAGTAGGCTGAAAGTAAAAGGATGGAAAATTATATGCCAGGTAAACATTAATCAAAAGAAAGCATGAGTGGCTATATTAATGTCAGAAAAAGTAAAGCCCAGAGCAAAAATATTACTAGAGACAGATGGAAATTATAAAATAATAAAAGCGTCAGTCCATCAAAACAGAGCAATCCCAAACATGTCTGCACCAAATGACAGACTGGCAAAACAGTAAAGTAAAAATTGATAAAACCAAAAGGAAAAATACACAAATGCACAACTACAGTTAGAGACTTCTACAACCCACCCTCAACAACCAAGAGAACAACCAGACCATAAACTAGCAAAGATAACAGGATCTTATCAACATTTCAGAACAGTTCACCCAATGACAGCACAATATACCTTCTTTTGGGCCCTGAAATTCTTCCAGTATAGATCATATTCTTGGTCACAAGACAAACCACCAAAATTAAATGAAGTAACACGAAGCATGTTCTTTAACCACAAAGAAATCATGCTAGAAATTAGTAACAGAAAAATAACAGCAAATTTTCCATACACATTCCTAAGTAATCCATGAGACAAAGGGGAAGTCTCAAAGTAAAACAAAATGCCAAAATTTGTGGGACACAGATAAATCAGTGCTGAGAGGGAAATTTACAGCACAAAATCCTTATGTTAAAAAAAGAGGAAAAGTCTCCAATCAATAATCTAAACTCCCACCATAAGAAACAAGAATGAGAAGATAAAAAATAAAACCTAAAAAAGCAAGCAAAAAGAAGGAAAAATAAAGCACAGAAATTAATAAAACTGAAAACAGACAACTACAGAAAAAATAAGAAAAATAAAAGATGGCTCTTTGAAAAAAATCAAACCTCTGGTAAGACTAACCAACAAAAGAGTGAAGGCACAAACCACCAATATCTGAATGAAACAACATCAAAAAGATAGTAAGAGAATATATTACAAACAACACTACACACATAAATATGGCAACTTTCCTGAAAAGGACCAATTCCTCAATGGGCACAATCACAACTCACCCCAAACAAAATAGCTCATTTGAATAGCCTAGTTAACTATTAAAGAACTGAGTTTGTAAATTGAAACACCCAAAAAAGAAATCTCTAGGTCCAGACGGTTTCACTGGAAATTCTACCAAACATTTAAAGAAGAGAGCAACTCTATTCGATATCTTCCAGAAAGCAGGAGAGAAGGGAACACTTTCCAAGTCATCTCATGAGGCCAGGCATCAGGGGTAAAATCTGACAGTCACTGCCGTTCCATTCATGGAAAAGAGACATTTACAGTCAAGTGCAATCTGTGCTCTGAGGGGAACAGGGGCCTATAGGAGCCAGCAGGGGCATCTAATTCTATCCTGGCTAGGGTTGGTTGAGATAATGGAAGGCTTCAAAAGAAAAGTAATTTTCGATGTTGACAGTCAGGAATATAGCCACTGAAATATGGAGATTTTAAATGCCAGAAGAAACAGCTAGAAGAATCCAAGATAAGTGCCTTGGGGGTGAGAGGCTGGGGTAAGGAGGAAGGAATAAGCGGAGTACAGAGCCACAGTATATTCTCATTAGCCTTTTACTATATGTTATTATGATAAAATACAACCAACCTTCACAAAATAATGAAAAAGCACAACTTCCAGTCAAGATCCATCTCTCCCGGCTCCTCTTACCTAAGTCCAACTATAAGCTTGGAAATAAAGCAAGAGCCAAACAAAGGAGAGCTCTGGAAGGTGGTAAGAAGGCAGCAGTTAAGAGGAAGAGGGTTGGGGGGGCTTGGGACCAAGGACTGAGAAACGATACAGTGGCGGGACGTCCTACATGCCCTCACCCAACGGAAAGAAAGAGGTAGGCCTGGCATTCCCTAACTCCCAACCTAGCAAGAAAAGGCAGCCCAGAAAGATCACTCCTCCCCTGGAGGGAGCAAGAGTCCACCACCACCAGCAAGAGAGATCAACAAGTGCCGTGGGAAATGGCATCCTTCCCCACGGACCTAAGACTCCCCTGTCCCATCAAGGGACAGTGGTGCATCTGGGCGGCAGCAGTTAGAGGAACCCTGCCACAAAAACAGGTTAGAAGCCTCAGAAAGCCCCTGTGTCCCCATGGGCCAAGACGCCCCTCTCTCACCAGGAGGGAAACCAGGCAGCATCACCAAGCACAGCCCCACTTCAGAAGCAGCCAGTCCAGGAAACTGCTGCTATTCAGGGCCTGAACTCCCCTCCTCTGCCACCAGAGACCAGAGCAGCAGGAAGCACCAGCAAGAGGGATTCCAACGGCCACAGCGGTGCTGAGACTCCCCCCTAACCAGACACACCAGAACAGCCAGCAGGCACGTGCAGAGCGGGTACAACCACTGCCCATCCAACAAAGCCTTTTCATCACGCGGACTGACCGTTCCTTCTCTTACCAAGAGACACTGGGCCTGGGGAAATCGCCTCTTCCTCTCAGCAGTGTAAGCAGAGACAAGAAAGAGTCCCAGTACACCACATAAACCAAGCACATCAAAAACTGTAGCACAAAATTAAACTGTCACTGGAATCACAGCCCACAAATGTAGGCCAGGACCTACAGGGTAAATCTAAATAGGGCAATCACCTGCTAAAGTAAAAGATATAAACAGAACCCACATTCTCCAGACATAATAGACAAAATGTCCAGGATAAAATAAAAAATCATCAGTCATACCAAGAACCAGAAGACTCACAGTGTGAGTTAGAAAAGATGATCAACAGACACCAAAACTCAAATTAACTCGGATACTGGAATTATGTGACAATCATTTTAATCGGCAAACATAAACATGCTTCAACAAGCAATAACAAACTCTCTTGAAACAAATAGAAATTACAAAACTGACAAATACACTAGTGAAAATGAAACACTGCTGCATGGGATCAATAGAAGAGTGAAGATGACAAAGGACAGAATTAGGGAATTTGAGAACAAATCAATACAATTCACATAATCTTAACACAGAAAAAAGAAACTGGGGGGGAGGGGGACCTAAGGGAATTATGTAACACTAACAAAAGACCCAACATTTGTATCACCCCAGTAGCAGCAGGAGAGAGAGAAGACAGTGGAAACCAGAGTCCTTGAAGAAACTTCCTAACTTTGGTGAAACAAAACCTAACAGATTAAAAACTCTTACTAAATACCAACCAAGATAAACCAAAAGAAATCCACACCAAGATACATCACAGTTAAACTTGTAAAAATGAAAAACAAATAAAACGTTGAAAGCAGTCAGAGAGAAATGACACGTTACCCACAGGGAAACACCAACTCGAGCAGCAGTGAGCTTCTCACCAGGAATCATGAAGGCGAGGTGGACAGTAACCAGTTTTCAAGGCTAACGAAAGAACTGTCAACCAGGAATTCTATATCCAATACATCCATCCTTCAGGAATGAAGGGGAAATAAAAACACTCTAAGGTGGAAGAAATTTCAAAATTGGCTATAGGAAGCACTTCAAATAGAAAAGAATGGGGAAAAAAGAATCCTGGAATACCAGGAAGGAATAACAGAAAGAGCAAAAACATGGGTACGTACATTAGACTATCCCTTATGATCATGAGTTTTATAAATATTTGATGATTTAAACAAAAAGTGTAACACCATCTGATACTCAAGATATGATATTTAAAGTGTAGGGGGAGAAGATGGGTAAAGGGACCAAAATGCAAGTAAGGTTTACACACTCTACTCCACAGACTAAAATACTAATCCCAACGCCCCATGGTGATAAGTCACATACGTATACTGCAATACCCAATAGAGCACACACTACAAAAACTACACAGAGACCTACACTCAAAAACCCTGTAGAGATATCCAAAACAAGTTCAAATAACCTAAAGGAAGTCAAAAAGAGAAACAGAAGAGGAATGAGAATCAGAAGAAACAAAATAAACAAATAATAAAATAGCACCTACGCTCTAATGTAGCAATAATTAACTTAAATGTAAAGAGTCTAAATACACCAATCCAGAGAATGAGAGTGCATAATGGAAAACCAGGATCCAACAAAGAGACTCACTTCAAATTCAACTGAGGTTGAAAGCGAACACCATGCAAACATTAATCCACAATAAAGCAGGAGGAGATTTCAGAGCAAAGAAAACTACCAGAGACAAAGAAGAACATTATGTAATAAAGGAAACACTCTACCAAAAGACGTAAGAATCCTAAATATGTACACACCAAATGACAGAGCTTCAAAATACCTGCAGCAAAAACTGAGATGCAAACCGCGATGGAAACCTATTGTGAAATAAGTAGCATATTTCCAAATAATGATCTCCCAAAATCAACCACTCAGAGAATTACTGACGCACTCACTGTTACAGGTACTATCGAGGAGGAAAAGAGAAACGGTACTTCTGGCCAAACACTGAACGCAGGCACCTGAGCAGGTTCTCCCGTAACCCTTCACCATCCTGTAGGAAAACAACACTACCCCCCCATTTTACATCCCAGGAAACGGGGGTTCAGGTTAATGAGATCCAACAGCCAGTCAGTAAATGAGCCGCGATTCAATTCAGCTCTACAACATGACAATACACACTTTCTGACTCTATGTTACAGCTTCTCAAATAGCCCAGAACAAAAGTTACTCTAAAACTCGAATCCTGAAGCAACTGGATATTGAAATGTTCTTTTTCCTCTTCTGTACTAAAAGTTAACAGCTTCTGGGGCACCTGCCCAACTCTTGATTTCAGCTCGGGTCCTGATCTCAGGTGTGGGATCAAGCCCCGCCTAGGGCTCCACGCTCAGTGGGGAGTCTGCTTGAGATTCTCTCTCTCGCTCTCGCTCTGACCCTCCCCCCGCACGCACGCGCACTCTCTCTCACATAAATAAATCTTTTTTTAAAAAAGTTAATTGCTTCTACAATTCCTTAGGAATAAAATTTCGATTAACTGTAGAAGGCAGTATTTCCTCTTTTTATAAGTTCCTTTTTTATAAAATGCAGTATTCCTCTCTTTGGGCGAGAAATAAGTTAAATGTGAGCTGAAACCAACTAGGGGAGGAGGCTTCCATTTCAAATGAAAGGTCTGTATGTTCTAAACGTACAACTGAAGTGCGGTCCCGCTGAACAGTCTAACCTTGGAAAGTTCCGATTCCCATCGCTAAAAGCAAAACTTCCGGTCAACAAGCGCATGATTAAGTGCACCTGTACCTGGCACATGAGCCGAACCTTAGCTTTTGTGACAGGCCGTGTTCTCCACTCAGGTCTGTGCTTCGTGTCTGCACGTTCACGTCTCTACCGGAACCGCACTGAGGCTCGGACACCTGCAGTGTCCGCGGGATGGGCGCTCCGCCCGCCCGGCTCACGTGAGAGCGCCGCAGCCGCACGCCGGCCCCCATCTCCGAGGGCGTCGGACGGCCAGGGCACCCCGGGACGAGGGCGCAGCTGGGGGTGACCCCCGCCCGGCCCCGACGCTGTGTCCCGGGCCTTTCCCAAGGGTGGACGCCCCCCCAGAGTGCAGGCGTGCGGGAGTCGAAAGCACCGTGCGCGGCCTGCGAGCTGGGACAGACCCGCCGCCGGGGGGCCGGGGGTCCCGAACAGGGCGCGGGGGGAGGGGCGCCGCGGGGGGGAGGGAGGTCGGCGCCGTCGTTACCTGCTGGGCCGCTCGGCCCCCGGCCCAGGCCCCGCCGCGCTGTAGTAGGCCGCGCGTTTGCGGTTGGCCGCGGCCGCCGCGCTGCGCACCGGGTACAGAGGGATCTGGTCCGCCATGTTCCGGCCGCCACCTTCCCGCCCCTCCTCGCTCCACCTCAGTTCGGGCCTTTCCCCGCCCTCTCCGCTCAGCTACAACCGGCTGAGGCACCGCCCGCGCGTCCTTGCCCGCCCCCCGCGCGCCCCAGCCCGATAGCGTCACGGAGCGTCGGAGCCTGATGACGACAGCTTGCGGCGAAGGTAAGGCGCAAAAGGCGGCGGCGTTAAGAGGCTCCGTCCCGCGTCCGGGCCCAATGACGTTGCCGCCGCGGCGCGGGCGCAAGCGGAGGCGGTGACGCTCCGAGGCTCCGCCCCCCGCGCGCCCGGGCCGTATGGCGTCACCGCGGCGCGCGGAGGCTCTGTGTGCCGGCGGCCCCGCCCCCGGGAGCGGGGCGCGGGGCGCGTGCGCGTGAGGGCGCGCCGGGAGGCCGGCCCGGGGCTGCGCAGCAGGTGCGTGTGTCCGGCGGCGGCCGCGGCGGCCGGGAGTTCTGCATTTCCCGGACGCCGGGGACTTCCCGGTCCTTTAACTCGCCGCCTTGTCGGGCTTCCCTTGCGCGCAGGTGTGTTCGGCGTTGTCCCGCACCTACGGAATAAAATTCCCGTAAGTGGCCTCCAAGGAGAGGGCTAGCAGTCGAGCCCAGAGGGTTCTCAGCTTTGCTATCGTGTTGTTCAAGCTTGTCATTAGTTTATAGCCTGGAAATGTGCTCTGAACTCTTTCCATGCTTTAAAATTGAGGTTTTCTTCTGATCAAAAATATAGCCAGCTGTCCGCGGTGTGGTTGACCCGGGACCGACACAGGGTCAGCTGTGCCTGCTCCCCCCAGTCATAATTTTTGACCCAAAAAACTTGACTTCCAATGCCTGCTGTTGGCCGGAAGCCTTACCGGGAAAGTAAACGGTGATTAACGCGTTTTGTGTGTTGTATGTATAACATACAGTGTTCTTAACGATAAAAAGCTAGAGAAAAGAAGATGTTATAGAGGAGCTCATAAGTTAGAGAAAATACATTTACAGCACTGTTATGTGTATTTATTGGGAAGAACCCCCATAGAAACCCATATTATTCAGGGGCGCCTGGGTGGCTCGGTTGGTTGAGCGACTGCCTTCGGCTCAGGTCATGATCCTGGAGTCCCGGGATCGAGTCCCGCATCGGGCTCCCTGTTCAGTGGGGAGTCTGCTTCTCCCTGACCCTCCCCTCTCTCATGCTCTCTCTCATGCTCTCTCTCATTCTCTCTCTCCCTCTCTCTCAAATGAAAGAAAGAAAGAGAAAGAAAAAGAAAAAGAAAGAAACCCGTGTTATTCAAGGGTCATGTGTGTTGGCAAATAGGTTTTCTATTCCAAGATGGAAATGCTAACGGACCGGTGGTGTTCACGGAGACCTCCTAACCCACCCCAGTAGGTGGTCATTTCCTTAATGCTCCTTGAGAGTCTGTTTGGAGGCACCCTTATCATGGGGTCACTTCTCAAGAGGATGCTCACTCTAAAGAGTCCCAATGGCCCACTTGTTCCAAGGAGCAGCCACCTGCAGAACACCTGTCTCTCTCAGCATCCCAAGGTCCGTCCTCTTGGAAGTTCCCCACACTGCTTCCTGGCCCCCTTCAGACAACCAAGGATGGTCAGAAGTACCTGCAGACAAATTGAAAAGTCTCTTCTACTCCAAAATCCCACCTTAATAGGATGCTTCCCAGTCCAAGACTTTTCCCCTTCGTACCTGATAAAACTTAATTTCCTTGCTAAAACCCTTGAAAGTGACATCAGAAGGGCTCCCTTGCTGCAAGTTAATGAGTAAACAGCCTTTATTAATTTTGTCTTGGAGGTGGTTTTGTTTGTGATAGTTTGAGGTATTTATTTCAATGACTGTTTTTTATTTTGAAGATTTTCATTGGTCCTTTTTCCTATCCATCTATTCTTATTTCATTTCTGCCTGTTTTGTTTCTTACTTTCAATTATCTAAGGAGAAGAAAATGTTTTGATTGTTGATTTGTTAACTTTCTTAGCGTTGGGTTTCTTCAGATGTCCTGGAATTTAGGTTTGTGGGCAGCGGGCAGGAGATACCGGTTCTTCCCCCTTCCCCTCCCCCTCCTCACCCTTCCCTAGTCAGTGGCCTTGCCGCTGCTTCCACCTTCAGCCCAGAACGGGGTCCCACGTGGCATGTCAAGGCTTTCAATAACAGGGAGAGCATGTCAGATGCAGGGTCTGCGGGCAGTGGTATTCATTCTTGGTCTTCAGTATGGGTCTATGTCTTTGTACTCCTAAGCCCCCACCCTGTTAAAAAGCCCTAGGCGCCTGTCAGCAACAGGGTTTTGTTGGTTGTTTGGTTTAGCTTCCTACACCACGTAGGACAGCCTCACCCAAGCCTGTGGGGTGAGCCCCTTGCCCACTCCCGTGGCCAACTTCCAGCCCCAGAAGCCAGCCGACGGGAGCCACTCTCACCTCTGTTTCTGGTCCAATAACTTTGGTGTTTTCGAGCCCTGCTGTGTCTTTTTGTTTTCTGTTTCCATAATTTATAAATCCATTATGACTATGTGTTTGAAGCAATGTGTTCAACATAAACTTCTAAATTCTAGACTCATCTTGACCCTTTTCATGTATTACCTTCTCAATTTAAAAACTTATTTTTAAAAAAGTTACTATTCTTAAGTAGTTGCTCTACCTTTCTGGTTCCAGTTTGCTATTTCGATGCTTTTTATGTGGCTTGAATACAGGCCACTTTGTGGACACCCCTCTCAAAGGACGCAGTGACCTCCTATTTGCAAAATGAACTTGTGCTCACTCTTTTCCTTACTCCGACTCACTGCAGCAGCTGACATTCACCTCTTTCAACAGCTGACATTTGTTACACCAAGTGCTCGACCGCACTCCACAGCTGACAGGGTTAATGCTGGCTAGATAACCACACTCCACAGAGGATGCTGTTAACGCAACAGCTCAACCACACTAAAGACTTAACATTGTAACACCAGGTCCTTATATTTTTCCCTTCTGTGATAACTTTGAGACAAATCCTCTGACTCTCCTCCTTCATTAACTCACTCTCTCCTGGATAGTTCTCTTTCACAGCCTACCCACTTTAAATAAGAACCCCTCAAGTCTTTTTTCCAAATTCTGACCTCTCCTGGCTCCATTTCTGCATTGCTAATTTAGTTCAGTTTAGCCAAGATTCTTCATTCCCCTTTTGTGTCCAGGTGAGGGATCGGTATGGTGGGGACACAGACATAACTAAGACATAGCGTCTGCCCTGCAGGAGGATCTTCCTGGGCCGGGAGGCACATCCGCAAACTGCTGGCTGTGACTTGGGCCGCAGTGGAATGAATAGGTGCGTGATGGAAGCCTAAAATTCCGTTAGGGTCTTTGCAGGAGCTGGACGGCCTGCTGCAGCATTCAGCTGAAGAGTTTAGTTGAGGAACTGTTTACAGATGTGTGGGTGGGAATAAAAAACCAAAGTAGTTTGAGGGACTTCCGGGGACAGGTAGATGGGAAGCCATTATCACCTCCAGGCTCGAAGAGACCAGAAGAGGAAGAGTAGTACTGGAGCCAAGTGGAGCCCAGGAGCCAGGTGCCCCCCCACCCCGACCCCCACCCAGAGACGCTGAGGCTATAAAGCCGGGGTCAGCACACTGCTCACAGGTAAAATCTACCTGTCACCTGTTTGGTAAAGATAGTTTGTTTAGACATAACCATGCTATTTTATCAACATATTATCTATGGCTGCTTTCAAGCTACAATGGTGGAGTTGAGGAGGCCCTACAAAGCCTATGTGGCCCTTTACAGGGAAAGCTTGCAACCACTGTTACAGAGGCCCAGGGCCTAGCTAATATCTGGGGACGGGAGGGGGGCATGCCCTGATAGCGCAGGTATGGACTGTTTCTATGGGGACAGCACTTCCCTTGAGCAGTCCCTGAAGGAATAATGAGAGAAGGCGTAATAACACGTTAATGGAGGGAACTGGAGTGACAGAGAATACTTGATTAATCTTTAGGAAGGCATGGAAGGAGTTTTCAAAAAAAGAACAGATGGAGGAAAGAGCAAACAAATAAGATGGTAGAGTTACACCTGAATGTCAGTTTATGTACATTAAATGTAAACCGACTGGGGCGCCTGGGTGGCTCAGTCGTTAAGCATCTGCCTTCGGCTCAGGTCATGATCCCAGGGTCCTGGGATCGAGCCCCGCATCGGGCTCCCTGCTCCGCGGGAAGCCTGCTTCTCCCTTTCCCACTCCCCCTGCTTGTGTTCCCTCTCTCGCTGTGTCTCTCTCTGTCAAATAAATAAAATCTTTAAAAAAAAAAAAAAAATGTAAACCGACTAAGTACACCAATAAAAAGTCAAATTGTCAGATTGGACTACAAACCAAATCCAAATATATGCCTGAGGTCTAAGAGGCTTCATATGGAGAAGCAGAAAGTGAAAGGATAGAAGACCATGTGATCACTGGCCACAATCACGCATCGTGACTGTCCCTCACCTCCGCAGACGAGGACCCCGAGCCACAGCATGGGTACGCAGCTGACCTCGGTCACAGCCAGAACTCGAATCCAGGCTCCAAAGGCCAAGTTTAGCCTCTGAACCAGAGTTGCCAGCTGAGCTTTAGAAAGAGAATAAAGAGAATACTGACCACCCGAGCTTGGACATAAGGCGAAAGGAGGCTGGCGTGTCATCTCTTCTCATATAAGGGCACAGGCCACCCGAAGACTGGGAAAATGGACTTCGTTCAACTGACTGCTATTTAGTAGAGGTCTCCAATTTAGTGAAATTACACATTAGCGTGAAGGTTTTTGCCAGTAGAGAAGCAAATAATTCCGGCCCAGGAAGAAAATAGAACATCAAAGGATATAGTTTATTGTCCTTTAGGATATTAACCACTTTTGTGTCTAACTAAGTGACCTGATCCTAACAGCTATGAATTCTAGGTCCTGAAAAACTCTCTGAGGCTGTCTTAAGGTCTTACTCATTGTATCTTCCCTCGTGATCTTCCTCTTGATTCATAAGTTTGTAAAATTTTGGCACACATACATTATGTATCTACATGAGAGTTACTTGACCTCTTCAAAAATTATGCTTTAGCTCTTCCTGTTCACCACAGCACAGGATCAAGGTGAAAAGGAGAACCCCACGTGGGAACATCGCATCCACAATCTCTGCTTCCACGTCCGTGTGGGGGACAACGGAGACAGACTGACCCAGCTGGAGGCCAGACCCCTGTGTTCTCCAGAGCTAGATAGGCTGTCAGATCCTTTGGCAGTCGGAGAAATGAAAAGATTGTCTTTGGGCCAGGGCAGAAGAAATCCAGAGAAAAGTCTAAGGGTGCGGGAGTATGAGTTAAGAAAAAATAACTTCTCCGATGCTGGAAACTTTGGCTTTGGGATCCAGGAGCACGTCGATCTGGGATCAAATGTGACCCAAGCATTGGTAGGTGTGGCCTGGAGTTCTGCGTGGTGCTGGGTGGGCCAGTTTCTGCATCCCAGGCAGAAACGCAGCATGCGCCTCAGGGGGGCCAAACACAGACTCAGCAAAGAGGAGGCCACGTGCTGGTTCTAGCAGGTGTGTGATGGGATCATCCTCCCTGGCGGATAAATTCCCATTTCTATCCAAAAGGCCAATAAAAACTTCTCAGTGAAACGTTTTAAAAAAGTATACTTTAGCAAAAAGATTTTCAAATGTCAAAGAAGAACTTCATTATATATATATTTTAAATGGATGACAGTGGGTACCATATCATGGAATTTAAATGTCATTCATTACCTTTTAAAAAGTGATGTCCCAGGCGCCAGGGTGGCTCAGTCCATTGAGTGTCCGACTTAATTTTGGCTCAGGTCATGGTCTCAGGGTCATGGGATCGAGTCCCATGTCGGGCTCCAAGCTCAGTGCAGAGCCTGCTTGAGATTCTCTCTCTCCCTCTGCTCTTCCCCTGCTCACACTCTCCAAATAAATAAATAAATAAAATCTTTTTTAAAAAAGGTGATGTCACAGTTCCATTTTAAAATGTAAATATAACATGCTAAAAATGCATCACTTGTAACTATTCCCGGTTACAGTGAAAACGTTTAGCTGTCTATACAAGCCCAGTGAAGGGATCCATACTTTTCCAAAGTTCTTTTAGGGGGTCACTGAGCACAAAAGTTTGAAGACTGCTATTGTAATGCACAATAATTTTTAGAAAAACTACCATAAAAGATGAATCTTGTGAAAAGTGGTCTTTAAATGCATTGTTAAAGACCCATTTTAGCACTCATTATTTCCTACTGATGCTTTCTTTGCTTTGTTCTCTGGGGCTCTGCCTCCCTCTCTATCCCGCATCTGAATTCACAACATCCCAACAGGGACCAAAGTACGAGATTTCCAACACCACGTGTCACCCCTTGAAAGGCTAACTACCCTCCTAATGTGTGAAGCCTGGATCCATTATAAAAGGAGAAAAATGTAACTATAGTACAATAAAGTTTTCATTCATTTTACCACACGATGCACTCACATTAATTACAGCAAGCTCTTAATTAAAAAATATATTTTGTGCAGAATTTATTTCAGTGTTTCATTTTCTGAAAGAATTTAAGTCAACCACAAAAATGTATGTGCATGTGAGCATGTGTGCAAGTGTGTGAATGGGTGTGTGCACATGTGGAATTTATAGGGCATGTACAACTTCAGTTGTACCCTGGAAAGCCCAAGGCCTTGGAGCAGAGCTTTCTCTTGTTTAGGGTCAGCTGAGGTGCATGGAGACTGATGTATCTAGAAAAGTCCTACTTTTCTTTAAACCACACATTCAATTACTATTGTAATGAACCATAGACATTTCAACTATTCCATCAAAATGGGAAAAATGTAATTACTAGCTTCTCACGGAGAGTTTCAAAGGATTGCCTAAAGAATAAATAAACTAGACTCCAAGTGGACTCTTCGGAGTCCCGTTTGGTTGGTTGGGGTTTGGGCTCCGTACAGCTGTTCTGGGTCAACAGCTGTGTGTCTAACAAGGTCTGTCCTTTAACTTTACCCCAGTGAACCTCTTCCCAAACACAATACCATAGTCTCAGTGGTGACAAAAATGGGAAATCTCTTAAGAGAGCTCTAGAAGAAATACACTCTTGTATTGAAATCTCATTTTTGTCTCTACCATGCCAGGCACATGAAGCTAATCCCTTAAATTCTTCTATTATTATTATTATTATTATTTATTCATTTGAGACAGAGAGAGAGCACAAGCAGGGGAGAGAGGCAGTGGGAGAGGGAGCTGCACACTCCTCACTGAGCAGGGAGCCCGATATGGGGCTCCATCCAGGACCCTGGGATCATGACCCAAGCTGAAGGCAGATGCTTAACCATCTGAGCCACTCAGGTGCCCCGAATCCCTGAAATGCTTAACGAGAAGTTATTCATACGGGGGAGTATGCTTATTGCAAACTGCGAAGCCCACCGTGTGGCCCATGTGTGTCGGATATTTTCTTTTTTGAATTTATTTTTAATTAAATGTTTTTATTATTGCAGTATAATAGACATACAATGTTACATCAGTTTCAGGTGTGTAACATAGTGATTCAACACCGCCATACGTTACTCATCTTTTACCGTGAAATGTTATTACAGTATTATTACTGACGACGCTCCCTGTACTGTACTTTTCATCCCCATGACTTATTTATTTGGCGACTAGAAGTTTGTACCTCTTGACGCCCCACCACCATCACCCCTGCTGGCAGCCCGGCTTTGTTCTCCGTGTTCTCCAGGCTCGCCTGGCCTGGCTGAGGAAACCCGTCCGGCCCCCCTTGCCCTTTTTACCCACTTTGTGTTGAGAGCCTTGCCACAGCTGGCCTGGCGGGAACATTACCCACCGGGTGACGAGAGCTATTTGGGGATGAGTGCCCCGTTCTGACAAACCCCCATCAGCATTCTCAGAGCTGGCTTTTTGCAGGGCATCTAGCTGTGGTTTTCAAGACTAAGGCCTGGACACGTTCCCACCTGGCCGTGGCTGGGCTGGTCTGGTCTGGGGCACCCTCCCGCTCCCCTGCACCCAGGGACAGCCCTGCGCTTCTCTGGCCTCTGTCATTTTGCCACCTGGCCTTGACCGCAGCCACAAGGGGCTGGGGAGTGTCAAGGGACCCCCACCGCTTGGCTCAGTGTGGGCACAAGGGGGTCTCTCAACAAATACTGTTGGAATCAATGGCCCTCCCACCTCATTATGTGACACTGTGCCCGAGGTACAATAGCCTACTTATTTCCCCTCATCCTGTGGTGCCTTCGCTGCTCTTCAGCCATTGTCATGCGGAAGCAGGTGCCTTCTCTCTGCCTCTCTGTGACATTCCAGCGTGTGAGGTGGTGTGTGCAGATCCTGAGGACACACCGAAGGCTGCGTTTCTCACCCTTCCTGGCTGAATCTCGGAGTCCCATGGGCCTCCGATTCCCTAAGATGTCACGAATCTTTGAAAGTGAATCTGTGACTTCAGTGAAGATTAGGGGTCCTCCACGAGACGCCCCCAATTCA
The DNA here is from genome assembly GCF_964656455.1 of Halichoerus grypus. Lineage (NCBI taxonomy): Eukaryota > Metazoa > Chordata > Mammalia > Carnivora > Phocidae > Halichoerus > Halichoerus grypus. Next base: position 1,036,649 of record NC_135724.1, read on the forward strand.
GAATTAAAGGCGTCTCTCATCCGTAACTGCCTGCTCTCCACTCCAAACCCCCTGATTACGCAGGAGAAGAGAGAGAGGCAGCAATTATTTATAATAACTTTATTAGGTATAATTTGCATCGACCCTCTGAAAGGATCGCGTGCGCTTCTGAAAGCTGCGTCGAAAATGCAAGCGCCCATCCTTGACCCTGCCCCGTCCTGCCTGTGCACAGCAGTGTCCCTTTCTTCCTGGGAAGGACAGGTACAATTTGTCACCACACCAATTACACGTACTTGCTGTTGACATTCTTTTATCAGATAAATTACTTGTACTTATTATGCTGAAGGCAGTTTCCATGAAATTCTCACATTATGAAAGTCTGGGTTTTGGCCGACACGGCAAGCGCCGGCTGTCTTTCGACCAGGGACGCAGAGATGCGCGTCTTAAAGGCATGTGTCCATGGCTCTTCTCTGGGATGAAAGCTGACATTTTTGGCGCCCTGTGCTTGCAGCTCTGGGCCTCCACCTGGCTGCTGCTGCCCATGGCGGCATGGGTAGCATGTGGCCCTAACCCAGACGCCCTCGCCCCGCACTTGCCAGGGACAAAGCGAGGGCTCGAAGGGCAAGAAGCCACATCTGAGTGTCACTTCCAGCAATTGTAGCACTTACTCACCAGGAGCTTTACGAACTGTGCTGTTGGCACTGCGAACCGGCCTCGGAAAGTCGCCCACCCTCAAGGACACAGAACGCAAAATTCCAAGAAAGACCCCAAAAAGCACTCGCTACTCTTTTTCTTCTAAAAGGGGGGGAATAACATTTAAAACATTTTTTAAAGGTTTATTTATTTATTTTAGAGAGAGAGGGAGAGAGCGAGAGCTCGAGTGGGAGGGGCAGGGGAAGAGAGAATGTCCAGCAGACTCCCCACCGAGCACGGAGCCTGACACAGGGCTCGATCTCATGACCCCGAGATCCTGACCTGAGCCGAAACCAAGAGTCTGATGCCGAACTGACTACACCACCCAGGCGCCCCTGAAACATTTCTAAAAACAAAGTCTTCTTCCCTCACAAGAATAATTTGTGCTCAGACAATGGCGAAGTGGTGAGGGCGCGGGCTCAGTGCCGGTGTCCCCACCTCGCGGTGCCGCGGGCGCCAGGAGCCTGCTGACCGGCCCTCCAGAGCCTGGCCTCCTCACCTGCTTGGTGGGGACAGAGGCGCCTGCCCACCAAGCTTTCAGGAGAACTTAGTGACAGCACACATTTTAAGCATTTAGCTTAGTGCCTGGTACAAAGACAGTAGTTTTAGGGTGGGGCTATCATCTTTTTATAATTATCAGAAAGCAAAAAAGACCCTCTTGCCCAAAAACTGTCACTGGGAAATGGGGTGTTGGCCTCACGTGCAGATATTTAGGACCAAGCGGAGCCTGCTTTTGCTTAGCCAACCGCAGGGTGGGAGCTATGCAAATATGCAAAGAACACACGTCCGTCTCCCTCCCCGAGATGAAAAGGTGGGCGGGCGGTGCCACCCCCTGGACCAGCCTTCCGGAGGGATCCTGGCAGCTGGACGAGTGCTCTGTGCTCTGCAGGATGGCAAAGCCCACAAACGAATCGGAGGACAGTAGGACGGCCCCGCCCGTTATGATTTGTTTAATTCATTGGCTTATTTGGTGCCATAACAATCTGGATTCAACAGACTTCGAAATGTTTTCAGTGAGATGGTATAAATAATTTCCTTTTTAAAAAACTTTTTCAAATTGGCGACAAGGTGGTATGTTTCTGTATGGCTGCCTCAGACGTTGGCTGGGAGTGTGTGGGTTTGGCGATAGCACCACTGTGTGAACAGCGGCAGAAGCGTGTTACGAGGAGGCTAGGCGGTAAGGTAACAATGATTCACGTGGATGATACATCGTGGGGCATTTCTGGTCCTAATTCTGCGGTGAGCATAGGGAGCAGACTGGGCGAGCAGCGAGAACTGTTGCATTCATCGTTAGCACTAGAGGAATTCAGCGGGCTGGACGTCTGCACACCTCAGAGATTGCCAATTAAGTTAACAGCAAATGAAAATTGTAAGCTGGTCAGAAAACATGGTTTTTTTTGAAAATGTGAGTTTCTTGATTTTTTCCCCCAGATTGGTTAAACTTCCTTGGACTTTATTCTGTATGTAATACAAGAGACAGAATGTCTTTGAAATGAGACCACTGCGGTAAGTTCCACGGAGGGCAGCCGTTTATAGGGTCCTGTATGGTGGAGCCATGACACAGGAGTGTGTGCGTGCGTGCACTCTACGTGAAGCCGCGTGCCAGCCTCTGGAAGACAGGGACTTAGGACGTGTCAGGTCCTGCTCGACTGTGGAGCTCATGGAGCCCGACGGAGATTCCGACACGCCGCCACGCCGTGTGGACGAACGAGGCAGTGACCCCTGCATCATCACTCGGTTTGTGGGGGCGACCTGACGAGGCGGTCGGGAAGCATCACGTGGGCACAGAAATGCTCGAGATACAAGAGCGACAAGAAGACCCTTGTCTGGGCACCTGGACAAGTTCTCATGGGGCTTCCTTTTCTTAGGAATAGCAAATGAAGTTGCAGTATAAAAACATTCTTATTATGGGCATACAGCTATTAAAATCCCGCTGAAAGGTAATTTTCTCAGACCATATGTTGTATGATTCCACTTACGTGAAACGTCCAGAATCAGGGCCTCTCTGGAGACAGTGGGGAGATTAGTGGTTGCCTGGGGCTGAGGGTGGGGAGGGTGAGCGGTGGGGCTGCTAACAGGCGCCGAGCGCTTTGGGGGCTGCAGAGAACCTTCTAAAATGAGCTCGCGCTGACAGCCCGTGAGTGCGCTAAAGCCACTGGACGTACATTCTACGTGCTGAATTCTTGGGAACAGAATTTATACCTCAGTGAGGATGTAAAGCGAACCTTCCTTCTGTCTGACATCTGCAGGGCTCCGGTTTACTCTGATGTCGTCATTTGTTGTGGTGTCCAGGCAATGAGCTTAGTATTTGGTCCAATTTCCATGACGGTTTGTTTACAGCTGAGCAAGTTTATACGGGGTGAAATGAAACGCTCCTATTAATTGTGTACAAGAATTCGTAGATGCATTCACAGTTCCCTTGATGTCAGAATGCAGAAATGTTTTACTGGCTTTCATTTTTTTAAAACTAAAAGGTTTGGTGTGCCGCTTTTAGATATTTCATGACAAAAAGTGTAATGTTTACTTGGTCCAGATGTTGTCTGATTCTCCAATATTAATGTAGGTCAGGAAAAGCGAGGTTCCAGCCTAACATTCTGCTTTTACTACGTGTCGAACAACACATCATTGCGTTGTCTTCGCTTTCTATCTTTAGCTGGCTAATTGCAAATATTCTCGGTTCTACTTTAGGAACCTATTCTATTACAGTCAAGCCGTAAGTAGGGTCAGAGCCAAAGCCCCTGGGACCCCGAGAACGTTTAGCCGGGCTGCACTTTGGTCCAGACAGGGCTGGCTTGGGTTCCAGAGCACGGGGGACAGGCCAGGCCTTGCTTACCTTGACGTCTGAGGCTCCGTGGGCTTGTTCTCCCTTTCCCCTACCGCTGTGGGCTGAACCCCACCCTCGAAGGGAGTGCACGGCACCCCCAGGACAAGACGTGTGCGGGCGGCCCACCTGTCCCCCAGCTCCGCCCCGCCCTGGCCCCTGGGGACAGCCTGCGTGCTGCTCTGTGAGCAGGGCCCGTCTCAGCCACGGCCTCGCCCCTGCCTCCTGCTACGTGTCACACGCTCGACCTAGAAGGCGCTGTGACGGAGGCTGCCAGGGTGAGCCGGAGCGGGCCTGAGGAGACGGGCCGGGAGACCACTGGGGCTGGCCACGCCGCGCTGTGTCCAGATGCTGAGGCCCGTCCCACCCCGGACGGAATCCGAGGGCAGGGAGGTAGCACGAGGGCCGCCATCTGGGGATGGCCGGGAAATGTGGGGCCATAACAAGGGCAACGACATTCGGAGGAGATCCTCCAGGCTTGGTAGAGAAGGAGGCCACACGCACCAGAGTTGAGCGCCAGTCTTGGGCTCACCCCTCATCCGCACAAGCACCAGTAAAATGTCTTCACTTACCATCGTTGAAAAGGTGTGTGATTTAGACTTTTCTTGGCTTTTTAAAGGAATTGCTTCTTTAAAAATTCAGGCTGGAAGAATTGTTTGCACACGAAGTTTACGCCCTGAGTCGTATTTCTGCCCTCTCCTTCCACCTCGGCCTCCTCCCTGCAGCGGCTCTTCCCCCGGACTCCGCTGTCTCCTCAGACCCTCCCCACCAGGCTCCCTCCGAGGAGTGTCTGCTCCTCACCAGCCAGGACGGGCCACCGGCATGCAGCCCAGACAGATTTTTATCTGAACTACGTTACACTGTAAACGGCAAGCTCCAGCAATCCGCTCACAAACGCAGTCATGTTCCGTTGGCCGTCAGGCCCTGTTGTGCACCAGAATGTGGACGTGTGGGGGCCGGGCGGAGGTGCGGGGCTGCTGGTGGGCGTGGGAGCAGGTCCTGAGCTTTCACGGCCTCCGCTAGCCGACGCCCATGGTGTGCCTTACCCTCCCCCAGCCAGCCCCTTGGTCTTCTCCGACCTGTTTCCGGCGGTCCTGGCACTCAGCACGCTCCAGGATCTTCTCTGCCCCATTCCAAATGCCATCACCTTCATGACAATCTTGTGCTATGGACTGAAGGCCGTGTCCCCCCAGACTTATGTGTTTAAACTTCTCCCCCAAGGTGAAGGTGTCAGGAGGTGGGGCCTTTGGGAGGTGATCGGGTCATAAGGGTAGGACCCTCATGAGTGAGATTAGTGCCCTTGTAAGAGGCCCCAGAGAGCCCCCTTGTCCTGGTCAGTCATGCGAGGATGCCTCAAGAAGACAGACGTGCAGGACGGAAGTGGGCCCTCCACACACGTGGAGTCCGCCAGCCCCAGCCTGTGGTGTTGCGTGACCCCCCGCACGGCCTCTCGATAGACGCCGACCCCCGAGCGCACACAGCACCTGCAGGACGCCTCTCACACCGCGGTCAGCTTTGTATTTTGCTGTTTGTGCAGTTGTCTTACTCGTTCCGTGCGTCTCATTCACCCTCTTCTCTCTGGCGACACTACTAAGTGCCTAAGAAATATTTGTTATAACGAATAATAACTCTCAGCTGTTCCTACTGAAAATTTTAGGACAAATTTTTGACGGTAGAAACTTAGCACCCATCAGAGAGTGTGACAGATTTATTTTCAGATGTATTTTAAGGCACGGTGATGCCGTCATTAAATTTAGGTGCTAAGATAGCTCAGCGTCCCAGGATTAGTGCCCCGCAGCACGTCCTCTGGGTCTTGATCTCTTGTCTCCCACTTACCAGCCAACAATCATGAGCAGGTTTTAAACTCTGAGTACGTTTCTGTACCCGAAGAATGGGAATGGAAATAGTCCCAACTTGAAGGATTTATTTGAGGACTAAGTGGGAGAATGCACACAAAGCATCCAGCCCAGTGCGGACACAAAGCAAACACGCGGAGGCGACGGCTTCCCCATGTCACTCAGGCTGACCACTGATGCCTCTTCAAGGCCACTGCCTGTCGTTTCTCTAGGCCAGATGTTTGTAGGCCGAGCACCATGCCGCACATCAGCTCTGTCTTACAAGACACAGAGACTGGGAGACACGGCATCAGATCGACGTGATGATCACTGGCCTCTGCTGACATTCCACGAGATCCTTGGGACCTCAGCAATGTCCACTCTGAGTAGAGTGCACACTGAGCTTTCTCCTCCTCTTCCCTTTATAAAGGGTCGGTAATACACTTTGGTTGCATATGTTCCGTTACTCTGAGTTTGCTAATGCTCGACACTCCAGAAAGGAGGGAAGCAGAGCTCCCTCCAAAAACAACAAAAAACCCTCTAAATAAAAAATCCTCATTAAAGAATATTAATACTCATGAATTAAGAAAAACAAAAGGAGAAATTGCCTGGAACAAATTCAGATCACCCTTTGATTCTGTCCACTGACACGTATAAACGCCTGCTCCATCACACAGAGGCACGGGGACCAGAACGGAGCTTGGAGCCCACAGCCGCCCATCCAGGTGAGCCGGGCCCCTGTCAGCCTCGGGCAGGGTGCTCACCTGTTCTCCTGTGCTCCGTCGAAAGCTGGATAATTGTGGGATACCGATTGGCACCCAAATTATTTCTCAGTGCAATACACAAATTATCATATGTTGATAGCTCTTTCCTTCCCAAAAGAAAAGATGGTATGAAAAGGTGGAGATTAAACAAAATAAAACCACAAGCTGGATTCATGGCTTTTTGCAAGAGGCCACGCTGTTTCAAGTGATTTCCTAGAGAATTAAAATGCAACACAGGTTCGAGTATGAACGCAAACTCCTATGGACAGAACAACGATTATTAGACATACTTAAGTTTTTAAAAGCCACCTGTGGACATAAATGCAGTTTCCTTGTGTAAATTTAAACATTTTCACCTTCAGCATTTTGTCCTCAAAAAGTAGAGGCATCACAAGGATATTCAGAGACACCTATCAGACCAGGACACTCTTATCTTATTTGTTGGCCAGCCCTGTGGGAGCCACACTCATATTTTTAACTGCTGTGGTCGAGTCCCCACCTCATTATGGAACCCTTAGGGACCAACGACCTCCCCTGTGGTCCCAGGAACTCGGGGAGCATCTCGCTCCCCAAAGCTGTGTCACAGAAGGTCCCATATGAACAGTGTTGGGACAACAGGCAGCAGCCCCACGTTTTCAAAAGTCAAGTCATAAGGCAAGACAAAACCGGGGGTCCAGCGTGATACCGTCCTGATTCGCTCGTGTGGCGGTTTGTACGTGTGCAGCGTATACCCATCAAGAAAGAAAGGAAGGAAGTACGTGAAAATGTTAGCAAAAACAAAACAAAATAAAGCAAGCCAGTCATGGGCTTTGGGTGATTTTCCCTTTTTTATTTATTTGTATTTACCACATTTTCTACAATGAACATGAAGTACATTGGAAATTGGAAGGGAAATCTTTTTAAAGTGAAATTTCATTGTGGGAACATTTTCATTTATTTATTTATTTTTAAAGATTTTATTTAGTTATTTGAGAGAGAGAGCAGGAGTGGGGTGGGGCAGAGGGAGAAGCAGGCTCCCCGCGGAGCAGGGAGCCCCACGTGGGGCTCGATCCCAGGACCCTGGGATCATGACCTGAGCCAAAGGCAGACGCTTCACCGACTGAGCCACCCAGGCGCCCCTTTTTGTCTTTAATTTTCACGAGTCTATGACAAGTCTTGGTGTGGACTTGGGTTTTTGTTGCTGGGGTTCGTCCACTCAGCTTTGTAGGTTTGTACCTTACCAAATTTGGACAGTTTTCAGCTACTATTTCTTGGAGCGTTCTCTTCAGCCGGCCGTCTCTCCTCCCCTCCGGGGCGGCCTGGAGCCTCAGCTCTTCTGGGGGAGCCGCGCGGGCCCCCGAGGCTCCGTCTCTTCAGTCGCTTCTCTCTGCTGTTCAGATGGGGCCACTCCTCTTGTTCTAGCTGCGCCTCCCTGATTCTCGCTCTGTCCCCTTCTGCTGCTCAGACCTCCGACTGTGCTTTCTGTCATGCCTGCTGCAGTGTTTTCAGTTCTCAAGCTTCTGCTCGGCTCTTTGTGTCTTCTGCTTCTTTGCCAGGTTTTCTCACTTAACGTTCCGTGGGCCTGGAGTTCTTGTGGCGGCATCTTTTCCCGCGATGCTCTAACATCCGTGTCAGGACTTCTGTCACCTCTGCCATCTCAGAGTTGACGTTTATTCAGCTTGAGACCTTCCTGGTTCTTGGTAGGACGAGCGATCGACCGAAGCCTGGACGGCTTCACATCACGTTGTGAGCATCGGGACCTTATTCAGACCTTGTGCTTGGCTGTCTCTGCCCGGCTGTTCACCAGCAGCCCAGGTGGATGCACCGCCTCACCTGTGCCCGGTGGGGAGAAGTCCAGGTGTGCACTGGCCTCGTTTGGCACCTGCGTGGGGGTGGTCATTGCTGCCGCCAGGCCGTGGGGGCTCCGGCAGTCCCCCGGGGTCACCGCCAACACGAGGTGGGCGGGTGTCCATGTTACCACTGGGGAGGGTGGTCATTGTCCAGAGGTTGCCTGTCCTGCCGGGCAGCCCCTCTCCTGGTCCTTGGGCTGGAGAGAGCAGCTCTTCCGGGGGCTTCTCTGTCTCTGCCCTCTACTCTCTGGGTGGCCAGCTCTTCAGCTCTGAGTCTGGGGAGGCCCGGGGAAGTCTCTGCCCAGCTGGTCGCCTCCTCCCACCCCCAGGGTCTTCTCGGGTGTGCTTTGCAGGTGTTCTAGTTATTCTGGAGGGAGAGCATGACACCTCATCTTCCCGGAAGCCGGTTAGCACTGTTTCCACATCTCCTCTCACCTGTGCTGGCCTTTTTTAGCCTCCTAATCTTTTGATTGACAGAAGTCCTTAATTTTGATCATTTTGTCCCCTTTTCAGTTAGTAATTTTTATGTTCAGTTTTGAAAAACCTTCTCTTGGCCCATAAACGTATTTTAACCTGTGGAATTTTCTAGCAGATTTATTACTTTACTTCTTTCATTTATGCCTACATTTCACCAGGGAGTGAGGTTTTGGTTCGGCATGGGGTACACAGAGCTCAAGTTTAAGTTTTTTCATCTGGATGCTCGATTTATGACTGCAGCAGCTGTGCAAGCAACAAGGGAAGGATGCTATGTTTAATAAACATGCTGGTCACGGGTATTCATACAGCATCCACAAACACAGAAGGTCCCTCCCTATATTGAGATCTTCCACTTTGAAATTCAGGGTTTTTCGGATTTTAGAAAAGTAGCCTGGTCCGCGTAGCATTTGCCACATAACATCAGCAGTGGTACCTGTTTGTCCCCTTCGTTATTTGAGAGAGACAGAGAGCAGGAGAGGGAGCAGCACGTGTACAAACCACCGAATACGCAGGCGCCTGTGTGTGTGCGGACACGTGCAGCGTGCGAGACCCCCGGGCGTGCACAAACACACCAGTGTCCCGTAAGTAGCTTCACTTTAGTTCAGGTCAGGTTCACCATCAAATAAATTTTAGAACCACTTCGGATTTCCAAAACACTTCACATTTCTCGACAGTAACAGACTTAGATCTGCACTGGGAAGGGCGCCGCACGTTTTCCTCTCTGACCCATGACAACAAAGTCACAGCTTCTACGAAGCCGAGTCACCCCAGTGACAACAGGCCCCCCTTCTGCTGGGTGGCCTCTTGGGGCTCTCGTGGGCACAGAAACGCAGCAGCAGGAAATACAGTGATCCCTATGTCCACACCCTTCCAGGCAGGCTCCTACAGAGGACTGGATTTCACGGCATTTCCCATGGAACATTGCTCATTTCACATAAAAAAGAAAGCAGCATAATTTGTAGATAACCCCCAATGGGAAACTTGGCAATTTAATTAAAAGCAGCTCTTGAGGCCTTAAGTATTTTATTTTTCATTGTGACAATTCTGGAAACCAACAGCCCAATATGCCAAGGGAGAGATGGGCAGCTGGTTTATCCTTAGCGGAAACTTCCTGAGAGTGTACCCAAAATGGGCTGCACAATTTGATTTGTAGCAATAACCCCAGTAGCTGTTAAGTGAGAACTTAGTATAATCGCTGAACTTTTGGACATAAGTTTCCTATCAAGACACCAGCCACACTGAGGTTCTCATTGTGCATCCCTAGCTTGATTCCAGTATCTGTGCTTCCGACATCACATTTGCTTTGTTTCTGTCCTTGGTCATAAAGGGAATATTTTTAAGTTGATGGTCCTTTATCTCTTTTATCATTTTAAGCTTGTTCAAGTTTCTTGTAAGTAAACTATTAGATGATATTTAGACCATTCTACATTAAAGCCAAGCTCATATTCAACAACCGTACCCTAAAATTCATCTTTGGAGACATCAGCGCAAATGGTTTTTCTAGATTCTCTGAGTGTTACTTCGATATCACAAGGTTGTGGTGTCTGCTGGTCTACCGACGTCTGTGCCACACGATGGCCACGGTCAGTGGATCAGTCCACCACGCTGCATCGGGTTTCCGAGCGAGGACGCGACTGTAGGAGAAAGATGATCCGCTGTCTGCCGACCCAGATGCGCTCCAGAGCGCCGGCCGGCTTTGCGCGTCGCCACGTGCCGTGTACGGAACCATGTGCGACCTTGGGGTGCGCTCTGCTTACGTGTTTTGGGGAAGTGCTGTCTTCTCCTTTTACAGATATACGCGTATTAAAAACATCATGATGTACACATATGGATATCCCCAAATATTCCCACACAGTCACACGATTGTGGGTGTTTGCTGCCACTTCAATTTGTGGCTTTAGTAGACAGGCTTGCAGAGTGCAAGTAAGGTGGAGTAACATTTCACGACCATATTTTCTAAAAACAGGCATCACTTCTCTAAGAAGAAAACTTTCATGACATAAATATGTATTTAAAGCACCAGTAAAAATCGTGGTGGGTGGATAATATGCATTAGGCGAACAATCATATCATATCGCTACCAGAATCCTCTGAAACATTCCCAGGAGGGTCGATTAAAGGTCACTGTTTTGGGAATTTGAATGCCCTTGTCACCCGGCGGGGAGTCGGTTGGAGGTGCTCCTCTAGCCGAACACCAGTTGTAGAGGTTACCTACCCGGGGACGTGGAGGCAGCCGACGGCTGTTACCCGGAGGCCGCGAGGAACCACTTTGGATGGGTTTCTAGTGGAACCGGCTGGCTCCCGGGGCTCGTGGAGATCCACCCTGCGTGCACCTGCAGGTGACAGAGACTGCTAGGAAAACCAAGCAGGGCCCCGAGAAGAGGCGCAGGGCACTTCCTGGCTCTGTCTTGTCTCGCTGTCGCCGTCCGGCGTCTGGAGGCCCCCCCGGAGCCTCTGGCTTCTGTTCATGCGGGAAAGGGCTTCTGACCTGGGGCCACGCAACCCCCAAAATATATCTGCACGCTTATGTCTGCGTGTTGTTTCTGTATTTCTGAGAGACACCCACTAGCTTCCCTCACAACCCAGGATGGAGGACGAGACTCGGCTCAGTTCATTTTTAAAAATTAGTTTAAATAAAGGTTTATTTTAGAGCAGTTTTAGATTTATAGAAAAATTGCAAAGAGAGTTCAGACCATTCTCCATATACCCCCACATCTAGTTTCTGTTATTAACATTTTATATTGGAATGGTGTGTTTGTTACAATTAATGAGATAATGTCGATACATGGTTATACCTTAACGTCCATACTTTCATCAGGTCCCTAGTTTTTTCTACTGTCCTTTTTCTGGTCTAGGACCCAGGTTACTTTGAGTCATCAGGCAGGTTGTGCCTTTTCCTTCATTCCAGGATTCCTAGTACCAGCAGCTTAAGATCATGTCTATTTTTTCAAATAAGGATCCAGTGACGTGGATTAGAAAAGTCAGATTAGACCATGATCCTGCAAATCCCTGACATGCCAGGATTCACATCGCTGTTTGTACTTAGCTCATCATTCCTCGGGGATGGGAGCTTGTGGACCCAGAAGCGTGTTTCATTCCTTATCATGCGGGATCCCCGACAGTGCCCAGCAAAGGACTACCTGGTCAGCCTTTGTATTTGGCTGGCTTAGAGAATTCTTCCATGTCAGTTTCTTTATAAAGGGGAGTCCTCCTCTGTTCCTGTAGGATAAAAGAATAACATTCAAATCTAGGTTCTGGACCTGAGTTCAAATCCCATTGCGCACTGGCCTCTGAGCACCAAACCTCTGTGCGGAGGTCTTGGGAGGACGGTGGCGAGGCTGCGTGCTGGGAGACACTGGGGAGCCCTGGCCAGCTCGCAGTTCCCGGGGCACGCAGCATGCTGGTGTTTGCAGAGCCTCACTCAGAGCTTGGTGTAAACAGGCAGGTTTCATCACAGAACCTTGTGTTTATCAGTGCAGATAGGTGACTAGCCGATTGTTTAGCTTGGTGGGGACGGTGGAGACCCTGGGCTGGGTGGGTGATCACAAGGAGAAATCACGACAGGTGCAGGAAAGCCTGAGGCACGCGGAGGCGGAGGCAGGTACTGGGTGGCGTGGAGACGGTGTCGGGCAGGACACGAGGGCCCGCGGCACGGGCACCTGCCCTCTGCTGTGGACGCCGCCGACAAGGCAAACTGTTTTCTCTTAGGATTTATCCAGTCACCATAACTCACAAAACAACACCTCTTTGGGCAGAAATTTTTCTTAGTAATGGGAATGAGAGCAATAGGGAGAAACATGTTCTAAATAGTGACACTATTGGAAATGCTTCCTTGCTTCATGCAGCTGTTGGATTTCGTTTCTTTTTCTTACAAACCAAACTGATTCAGCATAAAAAGTCATCTGTTTGGAAGGAGCCTCCCATCACCACCGTCCTGAGAAGGTGAAGTAGGCAACGACGGCTGTGAGAAAGACCTCAGTGCCACCGCCACGTCAGTCTTAGCTGGGCTAGCCCGGTACTGCGGTGGGTGCCCTGTTTGTTTTGTTCTGCTTGCTTTGTTCTGTTTCAGGACGGGACATCTAAGAAGGAAAATGGGTCTGAAGACCACATCTGACTTATGTGTCGGGGACAGCCGTCCTAAGTCTGGGTATTTATTCCGATTTTTAGGTAAGAGCCAGGTTCTATGCCTTTCTACCTAATAAGCGTCAGAGTCTATATTTAAAAAGGACTTGACAGTAGGGGCGCCTGGGGGGCTCAGTCGTTAAGCGTCTGCCTTCGGCTCAGGTCATGGTCCCAGGGTCTTGGGATCGAGCCCCGCATCGGGCTCCCTGCTCGGCGGGAAGCCTGCTTCTCCCTCTCCCACTCCCCCTGCTTGTGTTCCTTCTCTCGCTGTGTCTCTGTCAAATAAATAAATAAAATCTTAAAAAAACCACAAACCAATGTTATTAAAATCCTTCACCATTACATCAGAAATGCATGCATTTGGTGAATGATTCCTATAATTGAAGCTTCATTAAGTTTGTTCCAATATATTTAAATTCAAATAGGAATCACTCTTCTTAATATCTAATAAAGCTTCCATCTCAGGAACTGCAAAAATTTTAATTAATGTATAAACAATTCTAGTATAAAGGAATGTACGTCTTCATTTAAAAACCAAACCCCAAACATAAAATGTTGAAAGAATAAATACAAGGGATGTATCATGGTGAATGAGCACTCAGGAGTTGGTAACAGCGCTGGCTAATGCTTCCATAGAACTGACTACCTGCCAAGCATTGGCCCAAACTCTTTACATGTGAATGAACTCATGTAACTTCCGATGAGCCTGGGAAGCAGGTGCTAGGATGATGCCCATTTTACAGAGGAGGCAAGTGAGGCACACAGCTTAATCAGCGTGCCAGCTAGTAAATGCTGGAGCCCAAATTTGAATCTTGGCAGACTTCAGATTTTCTGCTTTAGCCTTGACTCCTTATTAAGTAACCCAAAGACTCAAAAGAAGAGAAAGCAAGTGAGAGAGAAAAGGAAAGCTCTATGCAGACAACGATGTTTGTCAAATGTTCTGGCCATGACCATTCCATGTAGAGGTCCTGTCTACGCACAGGCGGATACAAACTGGGACTCATCGTTTCAACTTGCCTGAAGCCTGACATTCTCTATTCTGCTTTCCTTCATTGAAAAAAATGCTGGTTTAGGGTCGTCTGGGTGGCTCAGTCGTTAAGCGTCTGCCTTCGGCTCAGGTCATGGTCCCAGGGTCCTGGGATCAAGTCCCAGATCGGGCTCCCTGCTCTGCGGGAAGCCTGCTTCTCCCTCTCCCACTCCCCCTGCTTGTATTCCCTCTCTCGTTGTGTCTCTCTGTCAAATAAATAAATAAAATCTTAAAAAAAAGAGAGAGAAAATGCTGGTTTAGAGCCACTAAATTGATTTCATGACCCACAAATGGGTTATGACTCACACTCTGAAAACTACCACTCAGGTGGGAACCCTGAGTAACAGGATGAGCAGGCGGAGCCGTTTCAAAAGGAGGGACATCTGTACAAATTCTGAATTCTTATTCTGAAGATGATGGACAAAAACTTCAGAGTCAATTATTCTAGCTTTCAGGTCAATATGAAACAGTGGTATGGATTAAACCTGAAGTCTGAAAAATTCTAACATGTTAACGAAATACTTAGGTTAAATTTTTGATATGGGCAACAAATAAACAAAACACCACAATTTAGGATTTGTAATTATTTCTTAAATTGTTGTCAATATAAATGATGAGCAACTTAGTTTTTGATTTATCTGTATTACATTTCAGAACATTTTTAGGCAGTGGGGATAAAATATTCTACTGATAATTTTTTGGCAAGAGACAAAATAGCCCCACATGATCTGCTTAAGAAGGAAATAATATTTAAGAATATTTAGCATATTCCTCACATTCAACTACATAATGTTACATAACGGAAGTATAAAAATGCAAAGTAAAATACAATCTCAGCTGATGAATGGGGATGACAATTCCCTAGGGCAACAAAGTAAGTACACGGAGGCAAATAGTATTTAACCAGTTGACAGTGGTATCAGATGGAATTGTTGATAAGTGTAGTAAGAATAAAGGCCACTTGCACAGTTCAAAGTGTATGAAAGGTTCAGCCCTCAAAGCAAGCCTTTTGGAGTCAAATATATAAATGTGGCTCTGGGTTCATAGCAGTGTTCAACGATGAATGTACATTCCAATTTGACCCTAAGACTTAAACCCAAGATCAGATTCAAGGTTCTAATAACTACTGGGTTATAAACTCTTTGAACCAAGAACAGTTTCAAAAATATTGCATTACTTCAACATTTAATTTTAGGCTTATATGAAAATGTTTCAGGACCCCACAATAGATAAAAAAATTAAATGCCTAGAATTCACTTATTTTTGACAGCTGAGTCCAGTGATGGTTACAAAGTATCTAGACTTTGGCTCAATAAAGCAAGTGCTAGAACAGACCATCAATTACAGTAAGATAATACACTATGATTATAATGGAAGCAAGATACAGTGTAACTTTAATGAATGGAAACACACCATGTACTTTGGCTGTTTATTCATTCCGCGACCAAAACAGCTACTGAAATTTCTGAGTTTCTAATTTAGAAAATCTTAAATAGGGAGAGAACTGTTTGGACAAGCCTGGCTAACAGTTTTCAAAAACTCATTAGTTCTGTAAAATTTCAATTTATCCTCTCAAATTTGCAAGGCTTCCAGCGCATTTACCAATAATACCCTTTTCTTTTCAAGTTATCCTCACCTCCATCTGCAGTTCCCCATATCATTAAGCTGAACACAGCGATGTGACCGCAGGGATACCGCTCAGCATTCCCGACTGAAGCACAAGAAAGGGGGTGGAAGATGTTCAGGTTCTTTGGCAGGTTGGCTTTCTTCTTGGTTTACCCACACTCCTTTAAAGTTCTGAGAATATTTCTGCATATACAACACCAATTTCAGTTCATCAGCACGTTTTGTTAGACATGGACCATGTGCCCCAGGAAGGTGAGAGCCCGGGTTAAGGAGCACTGCTCTGGTGAATACAAGATTAATTCCACAATTCCTGGCCCTCCATGGGGTCGTCACCAAACGTGCAGGGCCTGCCTTCCACACCCCTCAGCTCTGCACGGCTCTGGCCGTTCGCACCCGGGCTGCATCACTAGCATGACACAGTGGACACGGAGGAGTGTGAGCAGGAGGGACCCACTGCAGGTGACCGCTGCAATGGGACAGGAAGGGCACACAGGTGTGGTTACCGTGCTTGGTGGGCAAAGCCGTGAGGGGCAGAGCCCCCAGATGACAGGCAGGGAGGCCCCCTGCATGGACTTTGTCCCAGCTCTAGCCAGCGGCCTGCTTCTGTCTGCTTTCACTGGGTCAGAGCTCAGGGGCGGACCCCTTGACTCTGTACCCACGTCATTAAATTTAACTCTCA
>NC_135724.1:1057500-1067500 GCF_964656455.1 Halichoerus grypus
GAGTCTGTGTTTCTAAAACTGAATATCTAATTCAGGACCCCGGGAGAAAAAGACCGCGGGGCACAGAGCTTAGCCTGAGGGACCACCCTTCCAAAGAACCAGATCACGAGTGCGGCTTCAGACCTGCTCTCCTCGGCACTCCTCGGCAAACCAGCTGACAAAGTGCAGGATCAAGGCCTGGATATAGGCGGAAGACACAGAAGCACCACCCCAGGAGACACGTTCGGGATGAGAGAGGGCAATGCGAACGAGCGTAAATCTAGAGGGTCTTTCACTAGGCAAGACCCGATCGGGATGGAGGAGTTGCTGGAGACACTAACTTCAACAATGTGCCCCACTTTTTCAAGTCCTATGAGGTACTGAGATGACCAAAAATATGCCTGGCGTTTTCCTGAGGAAAAACGAATCATTTACAAATATTCATGGATAAAGTTCATTTTCCCAAATTGCCTGTAGCTCCTAATGAAGATCTATGAGGTTAATGCAGGAAATCGGACTCTGAGAGGTGGGCAGTTTTTTCTGGTTTAAGTTGCGACGGCTCTTACTCTCAAGGCTGGTGGTTTCCAGGTCGGGTTCTCCCATTGGTTGGTGCTCTCTCCTCAATAGGCAGCAAATAAAGATGTGGCTGTTTCTCAGGTGAGATCATAGGCTGGTTCGACTTATTTTCAGCGTGTGTCTACAGATTGATGCCAAATAAGTGAATAATCCCCTTAAGAGAGTGCCTTCACAAGGCCTGCTTCTTCGGATTGGTCAGTGAAATCGTTTAAAGCCCCAAAGAAGAAACACTCTCTTCTCCGTGGCCCCGGACCCAGCCCTCCGAGGGGCCTTCGGGGTGGAGCTCACCCTGCTGCCTGCGCCCTTGATGGAAGCACCACGTACGGCACTAAAAATCACAAAACACTGAATTAGAGAGGAAAAGCCTGAGAGGGACGAGCAAGGAAATGCTGGGGCTGCTCAGTGTTCGCGCACGCTGTCACCAGAGGACTCCCTGCGGAAAAGCACGGCGGCTCCGGGCTTACTGGTGAAGGAAAGCAGACTTAAAATTCAAAACCTAATTTATCTTTAAAGTATTTAAATGTGTGGGAAGGTTTCTACACACTTTCC
Organism: Halichoerus grypus; assembly: GCF_964656455.1. Lineage (NCBI taxonomy): Eukaryota > Metazoa > Chordata > Mammalia > Carnivora > Phocidae > Halichoerus > Halichoerus grypus. The sequence goes on from NC_135724.1 coordinate 1,058,605, forward strand.
CCTTATGCATCCCTATGACTCTTGCCATCTGAAGTGTGGAAAATACTGTTTCGAAACCTGCTGGCTCTTGTCAGCGGTGGTGCTCGTGGGAGGGCGTGACAGATTTCTTCCGGGTAATTCTAGGTCAGAACAAGAGCTGTTTTTAAATTGTCTTTCATACAGCAAACAGGATTATATATTCTGCATATAATAAAAAAAATCTGCTAGTTATAAAAGAAATATAAGACTTCTGTCTTAAATATTATATTCTTTATTGTAAAGTTATTAAAATTCAGGTGTCCTTTAAGTTAAGCTAGAAAGGACACAAAGCACCTAGAGCACCAGGATGGCCACTGAGGGACAGGAATCCTACTTCGTTCTACAAACTCCACTTTATAGGTCATTTATAGGTCATTCTATAATTTAATATGTATATATATGTGTATCATACCAACTTAGAAGGCGTTCAAGGGTTTCAAAAATCCCCATGTTCTCAAATAATCACATTTGGAATTGCTGCGATCAGACATTTATTTCTACACTTGAATCACGCACGGGGAGTGACTCACACGGACGCGGGAGGCCGGCTCCTCTCTTCAGGGCAGGGCTCCGGTTTCCTCTCAGGGACGCGAGGAGACCTGGCTGAGGACAGCCGTGCAGGCTCGCGGACAGGCCCTGCCTCACCGCCGTCCTCGTTATCTCCCCCGGGTTATTCAAGTACTCGGGGAAACACTGAATTCAGTCCAATCTGTCACACTTCCAAAGTCAGACCAAAAAAGGCAGACATGGTAATAAATTAGGGCAGGAAAACCCACATTAATAGTTTATGTTCTCTAATATCTTACTGAATAGAACAGTAAGAAATAACCATCGCTTTAAATGGCATACTCTTCCTAATATGGATACGTGTGTGTGTGTGTCTATCGTCTTGGCGAGGACCTGTACGTGTGTCCAGCGTGCCCTACACGCGACAGAAAGCACAGCATTTGGAAAAGACTCTTTTCCGATAGAAAATGCAGTAAGCATAAGGTTCACAGAGCTTTCTTTATTTTACCTTAAATATAGTTGAATTTTAAAAAGCTTCAATAAATTCAATGATTTAAAATAATCAGAGATACCAACACATTTTTTCATGGTCCAGAAATGATTCCACAGATTTTCTTTAGCAAAGTCATTTGTAATAGAATTTTCATATTTATATTCTTAGGTAATCATTTGTATTTTCTCTCTATATAAATACTGTCAATTTGTCTAGTGAATTTTGGGAGGAAAAAGGAAGGTATACATTAGTGGTAGTTCTTTCAAAAAAAAAGAAAAAAACAAAAAAAGAAAAACCACCCTGGATTTTAGAAATGGAAAGGGTTTTAATGCCCCCAGCTTCTACCGTTGTAGTAGGTAAGGGAGCAGAGTGGGGCCGGCCCAGCCCGGTGCACCGGGCGCCCTTCGCTGTGCCCCATGGAGCCCGCTGGCCCCGATGGCGCAGGAGCACTGACGCCCCAAGCCTGTTCCCGTGGAACAGAAGTGTGGGCAGAGCCAGGAAGCCACCTCTGGTGGCTGCACTTGAAAGTCCTCCCTCTGTGAAGGATGCCCAAGTTAACACCAGGATTTCCCCGCTGCACGGAAAAGAAAAGGGGAATATAATTTTTCCCCTCGTTTTTGTATAGAATATTCTGGAGATGGAATTTAACAGAGCTGAAAAGTCAGCCTATAGACCCGCCCGTAGAAACGCGTCATGGCCTGTTTCTCCCCGAGGCGCTGGGTCAGAAGACCTCTCAAAAGACACACAAGTGCCTGCCTGCTCCTTCCTCAGCACCAGTCATCAGCCAACGAGCCCAGGATTTTAACACGACAGACAGAACCCCGAGGCCCCCAGGTGGGCTGGCCTGCTGGACACGGGCTTCCACGCAGGTGACTTTGTCACTCTGCCGCAAGCATGCCCGGGGTGGGGGGGAGAGAAGCGAGGGGTCTGGGCTTCCGTGGCATTAGACACAAAAAATACAGCCCCGTGGAGCGGCTGGGCTGGAAACGCCCGCGCCACCTGGCGATAGAGACCCGCCCCTGAGGCTGGCCGCCGTTGTGGGAGGCCCAGGCCGGGCGGGCAGCGGCAGGCAGGGGGACCCGCTGCCTTCACGCTTCCACGCAGACAAAATTAAACAGTGCCGAGTTTAAAAACAATTGCTTCTTAGCCCTTCAGCAATACTTTTTAATTAGTTTTAAATGTTAGTGGTTCCTGTAATGAACTTAGAATAGAAATATATTTAAATAAATAATTTTTAGGGACTGTTGGCATTTATGATTCTTGGATGCATGGTCTGAGCGCACTAGAGTTGATGTCAGGAAGAAGTAAATATCCGGGCTTGTTAAGCTGCAACAGCCCTGGATTTTTACCCTGGAAATCTTTTTGAAATAAGTAGGTCCCATGTTTCCTGCGTTTTAATTTATATTATTTCAAACGGCAAGAGCTTTTACTTCCTTACCATTTTACAAAACAGATTGAATTTATGGTCTTACTGAGTCCGCTCTTGTTTGCTAATTTCCATCCTAGCGCTGAAACCAACATGGGTTGGCCCCTAAGGTTGGGATCTGGGCTGGAAGGCTGGCCCGGACAGGTAGTTCCCCCCACACTTCCCAGGCAAAAATCACTGCAGCTTCTAGGGCCCTGGGGTGATTGGAAAAGGAAATGGGTTGGATATGCTGAAATTCAGGCGCTGTTACATTTTTAAAAATTTTAAGTCCTATGAAGTGTTACTGGTGAGGTAAAGCCTCTTTTCAGTAAAGACATCCTCCATCTGGAGCGAGGGGACAGCAGGTGCAGGCAGCCCCTCCCCTCCCACGCCCCACCTGGAACGGGCCTTGACCACAGCGATTTATTTCTCAAGTGATCCCAAGAGCCAATACTTTCACTTAACGTTGACGATGGGAAGGCAATTCAGAGTGTGGTCATTTTGGGACACGGCCGGCAGTCTCTAACAAGGAGGTAATTTCTACTATATCTTCGTCCATCACAGATGTAAAAAAAAAAAATCCACCGTTAGGAGGTTGCATTTTTATTTTAGAAAAAAAGTGAAAAATAAAAATTTCAAGACCAATCAAGATACACATAGATATTGCTTAAATCTAAGCTGTCAACCCTCATTGACTTTCCTCGGAGAAACACCACGGATATGACATCCACCATCAGCGACCAGAACCTCAAATTCCACGGTTTCCATTCGAATAATCAAGGAACGCAATTCAGAAGTCATATTACATCCTGCATTTTATTCATTTCCATATGACAAAAATAGTAACCTAGTCTAAGACATCCATTTCAATCAGTAGATGTGTCGAGCCACAGATTTATCATAAAAAATATTGGATCTCGGTAAGAACGCCGGCTGGCTCCGGGGGCCCCAGCCCTACATGGTGCTGCAGTAGAAAAATAGTCTCTCTCTTGACCACGCAGAGAGGGACGGCCTGGTCCTGAATACAGAGGGGGGCACGCCTCGCCGTCCCTTCACGAGCCATCTTATTTACAACACTTTACATTTCTTTTTTAAGTTATATACACATCCTTCTGGGATAAGAGAGAACACTACATGGTACCAAATCCTAACCAAAAAAAAAAAAAAATCACACCATAAAGGACACATAAATAATAAAATCATTGCACCGCGGACACAGCAGTGCTAAAGGGGTCAGCGCTGGGTTCGGACAGGAGGAGACTGCTACGCCGGTGGAGTGAGGCGTCTTCAGGACACGACGACGTGGCACGCTGAACGTGGCTGTGGTCGCGTGGAAGGATTGTCCTGTGTCCCTGTTCTAGCTGAGAAGACACCGCTGTCCGGTTCCTGCTCCGGGGCGTCTCGGGGCCGGCGCCGTGGGAGGAGGCGCGCCGTCCCGGACTCCAGCACGCTCGCAGCGCACAAAATGAGGTAGCACAACACCGCCCGTGCGGGCCCCGACCCCGACCCCGACCGCGACCCCGCGCCCGCCAGCGGTCCCCTTCCTTACGCCAAGCCGTTTAAACAAAGTCAGCAGCTTCAGACTGTATTTTGAACGATCGGACGACATTGTGCTTTGTTTTCATCTGAGAAGATAATAAATAAATCAGAAAATGTCCCAGTGGTGACTGATTCTACTGCCAGACATCGATCTTTCTGTCCAGTTTACTGTACACGAGAACCGGCGCTCGGAGGCAGTCAGAATCCTGTCTGGGTGTGAGAGGACGGGGAGGCTGCGGGAGCACCAGGCCCTCACAACGTTCTCTGAGCCCGCTAGCTCCACGCGGCGCCACGGTCCTAGGATTAATTCATCAGAGTTGTGTTAGGCGTGGTCAGGGTTTTAAATGGGCTTTGTAGAAAAGTTAAATAAATCATTTTAATTTAAGAAATGGCAGGCCCTAGTTTACTGAGGAACAGACAAGTCTTGGTGGCTTTTCTGTTTAAGTGGCATAGATTTCTCATAGTGTTCCACCTTAAGACAAAACAAGAAACTGTGACAGTTTTTTTCTTCATTTTCCTTAAACCAAAGTACTATTTATAAAATACTTTACATCTTTTTAAGTTTTCAAATTATAGACAAACCTCCCTAATACAAAATACTAAAAGTGCAATAGTATAAATTAAGAGTTCGCAACCACATTATACAAACATTACCTTTTTATTGTACAACTTTGATAACGTGAAATATTTCCTCACAACTGCTTATAATGTTGTGAATAATTTACGGTGATGCTCGTCTGTAACTTGTTCCCAATCGCTGGGCTACAGACCACACTAGGGAACAATTGTCCACATAGCAGCTACAAACATTTAAATTAAAAAAAAAAAAAAAAAAGGAACAACAACAAAAAAAGGCTTGTCACTGACAGGAACTTGCACACGAAAGCATGCGGTCTTTCCCAGTGGGACTTCACAACTTGCCTGCATTGAAATAACTCACTTATTTATAGTAAAACAAACTCTGCTTAAAAAAAAAAAAAAAAATCACATAGCCAGATGTATTCTGCAGTACAAAAGCTTCCTTGAAAGTTGGGGCTGTATTATCTGTTACCCGCATAATCTTAACATTATAAATACTACAGACGAAGGTACGGCCAGAAGACGGCGCTGGGAGGACCGGACCACATCCTCAATAGTCTAAAAACAGAGTTCAAGTTTCTAACTAATTCGAACAAAACCTTTGAGTGAGTGTCGCTGGGACACGCAGGGGACCCCTCTCTCCCTCACGGGGGTTATTAGGTTTTGGGAGGAACGAAGTGGATGTGGTTTGAGCCCTTTCCATTCCCAAGGCGGTTTTACAAGGACTTCTCTTTTTGACTTAAATTTATTTAAAAGGTTACAGAGTTCCCAAGAACAGTCAAGCTCACCGTGGAAAGAGTACCATGCAGTGCGTCCGAGACAAGCTTCCAGCAGCCACACGGTGAGCGTGTTTTCCGCTACGGGTCACATCTTAAGGGGAACTGGGGCACAGGGCCTCGCAGCCTGATGGTCGCACTTGGCGGCGTGCGCTCGGGACAGAGCAGACGGGCGGAGCCCGAGCACGGCTAGTTAATACCAATCTCCTTGTTATCCTCAATAAACCTCGTGAATGGACGGCTGGCTCCCGTTTCGGAGTTTGCTTTGTCCAAACCCACGATGGGTGGACTACCGCCGGTGCGCGCTTTGTCCATCCCGGTGGTCAGAGACCCCAAGGGGGGGATGGCGCTTCCCCCGAGACTTACTGGGAGCTGGGGAATGCCGCCATTCTGGATGACAGAGATCTCATTGTTCTTCATGGCCAGGCCGTTTGTGATGGCCGCAGCATACTGGTTCCAAAAACTTGGGTCAACGTTCATTGCTCGCGCTGCCAGATCCTTCTGAAACATTTCTGAGAACTTCAGGGCATCACCACCCAGCAGAGCCATGGGGTTTTCCACGGACAGGCGGCGGCCGCGCCTCGCGGGGGCGTTATTCCACATGTGCGTGCCCATGTGCACCTGCGTGGGAGACACGGAGAGACAAGGCACAGGTGAGCAAGCCCAGCGCCGGAGGCAGGTGCGCGTCTGTCTCGGCGCGGCCCGCGTGTTGTGCAGAAACCCAGCGCAGCGGTTTCAGAATCGGTTTCTGTTTCCCGTTCTGAGCATCAGTTAGGGACAACAGAACACTGTTGGGTGAGCTCTTCTGAGCATCTTATATTTAAATGTGCAATATTTCTCTTTCTACAAAAAGCAAAACCAGTCAATGTCTTCATGAATGTTTCTTTCCCTGGACGAGCTCGACACAGTAAGGTTCCCCCATACGGTGGACAGTCCACAGGCCCCCCGGGGGGTTGCAGAGCTCGGCGGGCACAGAGCCTTTTGCCCTCCTGCCTCTGCCCTGCCCCCCGGAGGGCCGTGTACTTGAACTCCCAGCTTCCCCGGGCCCCACAGTCACCTGCCCCCTGACGCGGAAGGAGCACCTGGGCCCGTGTGGCCAGCAGAGACTTCCGGCGGCTCCTGTCCCACCAGGAAGGAGCGGCCACAGGCTTCGAGCTGTTCACCGTCTCTGAAAAGTGCCCCGCGGCCCGGACAGGCACGCGAGGTGGACAGAAGGGGGCATGTTTAGCGAGGAGTGCTGAGCACCTTGTCCACACCCCACCTTCCGGGGAGAACGGACAGCGTGGTCGTCAGCCTGGACGGGAACCCTGCGCTGGCGCTCACGCTGGGAAGCTCCCCCCGACGCCGGCCGGGCCTGTCGGCAGCCAGGTGCACGAAGGCAGAACCGGGCTCTGGCCTGGGCCCGGGACGCGCACTGCTTTATCTCGAGCGAGTGTTTAAAAGCCCCGCTTATCCTGTTGTCCTGTGTCCAGGCCCCGCGACGGACCGCCCGGGGGCAGAGCCTGTGCGCTCGCTCAGGTCGCTCAGGTCGGTCAGCCCGCAGCCGGCCGCGCGAGCCCCGAGGGCAGGCCCGGTCCGCGGCGCTCAGCACCTGCTCCTCGCTCGCACGTGCGCACGCCCGACACGCCGCGTGCACGCGCACGGCCCCCGGGCTCCCGCTGCCCCGCCCGCAGCACGTACGGGGCGGGCCGAGCCCCAGGGCTCAGCGCAGCGCCGCGCCTTACCTTGAGGTTGCCCTTGGTGGTGAAGGCCCTCCCGCAGATGGTGCAGCCGAAGGGCTTCTCGCCCGTGTGCGTGCGCTCGTGGATCTGCAGGGCGCTGGCCGACGAGAAGGTCTTCCCGCACGACTGACAGTTGTGCTGCTTGGGCGTCCGGCGCGGCGGGGGGGCCAGCATGGGCGCGAGGCCGGGGCTCATGACGGCCGGAGGCCCGGGGGGCACCTGCCCGGCGGCCGGCAGCGGCGGGCCCTCGCCCGGCGGGATGGCCTTGCTGTGCCCGTTCACTTCCATTTTGATCATGGCGGGCGCGGAGCCGGCAGCCAGGCTAGGAGCGGTTTGGCCGGGACCTAGGGCAGAGTCGGGGTCACAGAACTGAGACGGCGGCTGGCTGGCCGCGTGCGTGAGCACGTGCTGTTTTAAATTGCCCGCAGTGGAGCACCCGCGGCCGCAGAGCGCGCAGAGGAACGGGCGCTCCTTGGTGTGACTGCGGTGGTGGGTCTCCAGCGCGCTCCTGCAAGCGAAGGGCTTGCCGCACACCCGACACACCGTGCCCGGACACTTACCCCGTTCTCTGCTCAGGAACAGCAGGCCAAAGGGGGCCTCCTCCTTGGTGGCCGGCCGGCCGGCCGGGGCCGCCGTGAGGTCCAGCGCGCCTCCGTTTTCGGGGCCGGGGGCAGGGCTGTCCGGCCTCTCGGTCTTGAGAGGCGCTTCCTGGGGCTCCTCCTGGTTGCTGAGGCCCGGGGACTTGGAGTGCAGGCTCTCGCTGTTGCTGTTCATGGGCGACAGGGCGTGCGCGGAGGACGAGGACTCCGACAGGGCCGGGCTGCCCGCGCTCCGGCTCTCCAGGTCGCCCACGGCCGACGAGGAGTCGTTGCTCAGGTGGTCGCTCTCCCCGGACCCGTTCTCCATGGACTTCAAGGCGGTCAGCTGCGGGCAGCTCATGACCGAGTCCATCATCTTCATCTGGTTCTCCAGGGCGGCGATGCTGGAGATGACGGAGGGCGGCGAGGGCGGGCAGGACCCCGCGTAGGACAGGAGCGGCCTGGGCGCGTCGCCGGCGGGCTCCCGCAGCTCGGCGTCGTCCTCCATGGAGTTCTCGTCCGCGTCGTCGTCGTAGCCGCTGACGGCGTCCGCCGCCTTCTCGCCGTAGGGGAGCTCGGCGTCCATGGCGTCCGGGAAGCCGTCGGGCAGCGGCGTGTTGGGGATCTGGCCGCCCATGTGCATGCGGATGTGCTGCTGCAGCACCACGGCGTTGGTGAACTTCTTCTGGCAGATGGGGCACGAGTGCTGCACCCGCAGCGGCGGCTTGGCCCGGTGCACCCCGAAGTGCGTCTTCAGGTTGCCCTTGGTGGTGAAGGCGCGCCCGCAGATCTTGCACTTGAACGGCCTCTCCCCCGTGTGCGTCCGGTAGTGCATCTTCAGGGCGCTCTGGCAGCTCAGCACGCGGTGGCAGATGACGCACTGGTTGGGGTCCGTCATCTTCTTGTCGATGTTCTCCACCAGCTGCTGCAGCTTGGACGTCTCTGATGTCTGCATGGAGTCCAGCAGCCCCCCGAAGGGAAACTTGGCCTTGAACTGGTCCGAGCCGGCGGGAAGGACCGGGCTGCACAGGCCTGTGGAGATGCTGTTGTCCGTCAGGGCCGCGGATGCGGACGTGGTGGGGACCTCCCCTGCCCTGGTGTTTGCGCAAGGCAGGCTCACGGGCTCGGTTTTGGTCAGAGAAGACCCGCTGAGCGCTGGCTGTGGGGACTCGGCAGTCCCCGGGAGGCCCGACTCAGAGCTGTTGACGCCAGGGGACAGAGAGGTGCATTCGCTGGATGCGGGGGAGGGCCGCTGCGGGGAGCGGCTTGCAGGGGTGAGG